>NW_027285128.1:0-146477 GCF_040894005.1 Engystomops pustulosus
TCCTTCCTCTCCCTTCCTCCTGGTATCTCCTTCCTCTTCCTTCCTCTCCCTTCCTCTTCCTTCCTCCTGGTATCTCCTTCCTCTTCCTTCCTCTCCCTTCCTCCTGGTATCTCCTTCCTCTTCCTTCCTCTCCCTTCCTCCTGGTATCTCCTTCCTCTCCCTTCCTACTGGTATCTCCTTCCTCTTCCTTCCTCCTGGTATCACCTTCCTCTCCCTTCCTCCTGGTATCTCCTTCCTCTCCCTTCCTCCTGGTATCTCCTTCCTCTCCCTTCCTCCTGGTATCTCCTTCCTCCTGGTATCTCCTTCCTCTTCCTTCCTCCTGGTATCACCTTCCTCTCCCTTCCTCCTGGTATCTCCTTCCTCTTCCTTCCTCCTTGTATCTCCTTCTCTCTTCCTTCCTCCTGGTATCTCCTTCCTCCTTCTTCTCTCCTTCTCCTGGTATCTCCTTCCTCTTCCTTCCTCCTGGTATCTCCTTCCTCTTCCTTCCTCCTGGTATCTCCTTCCTCTCCCTTCCTCCTGGTATCTCCTTCCTCTCCCTTCCTCCTGGTATCTCCTTCCGCTTCCTTCCTCTCCCTTCCTCTACACCGCGCTCAGTGCAGCTTTTTCTGTTTTGCAAATATTTACGTCATTTAACTTTCTTGCAAAAAGGTTGATTTCCTTTGTCCACTGAAAGACGAGAGTTCTACCATGTGGGACAGAGGACAGACCCCAACAGGGACATTTCTTGTGTAATTAAGTGATGAAAGGTTCTTCCTCTGTCTGCCCCTTGGTGGCTTCGGTGGACGGGCTATGCTGTGTTCCTGCTCTCAGTGTTGGAGGCTTCTGTCTGCCTCTTGGTGGCTTCGGTGGGAACATTACTGGGGGGGGGGGCAGAGTGCACATTACTGGGGGGGGGCAGAGGGCACATTACTGGAGGGGGGCAGAGGGCACATTACTGGGGGGGGGCAGAGGGCACATTACTGGAGGGGGGCAGAGGGCACATTACTGGAGGGGGGCAGAGGGCACATTACTGGGGGGGGGTCAGAGGACACGTTGCTGGGGGGGCAGAGGGCACATTACTGGAGGGGGGCAGAGGGCACATTACTGGGGGGGGGCAGAGGGCACATTACTGGAGGGGGGCAGAGGGCACATTACTGGAGGGGGGCAGAGGGCACATTACTGGGGGGGGGGCCAGAGGGCACATTGCTGGGGGGGCACGTTGCTGGGGGGACGAGGGCACATTACTAGGGGGGGGCAGAGGGCACATTGCTGGGGGGGGGGCAGAGGGCACATTGCTGGGGGGGGGCAGAGGGCACAGTTTTTGGGGAAAAAAATAACTTTTTTTTTATCTTCCCAATTGGCTGCAATGAAACAGAAAGTGAATAATGTGATGTGTAAATATTTCCCGTCCCCTCAGTTATTTCTGTGTCACTTTCTCCTTTCCTCCTGCAGGTTCCCAGCGATTGTCTTCTGTTATCTGACAACTGGTGAGTATTCATGTTATACCAGCAGCATAATAATATATCAAGATGTGTATATGTGTGTGTATATAACACCGGGAGATATAGCGTGTGTGTGTATATATATATATGACTTGTCTTTGTCATGGTCTTTGTCAGTCTTCAGGTCGGCTGTTGGGCTTGTGGGTGTCCTGAATGGTTCCGTGGAGTTGCCGTGTCTGCACCACCAGTTGCCGGGCCCCATAGAGGAGATTGATGTCTACTGGCAGATGAAGAAGGAGCCAAACCCTTTGGTGGTGGCAGTGGCCTTACATGGAAAGGTGGACCCCACACATGTGAGTGAGATATTCAGAGGCCGCTCGCATCTCAATCCTAATGGGCTGCATGCCGGAAACTTCAACCTCAGACTTAACAACCTATCCCTACATGATAGGGGCACCTACCAATGCATCATCCTGTGGAGTCCCTCCTTTACAAGCAACATCAGTGAGACCACGGTGGAGCTGGAGGTGACGGGTGAGGATGCAACTTTACCTTTATCTCCATCTCTTGAGAACGTCTCCCCTTCATCTCCATCTCTTGAGAACGTCTCCCCTTCATCTCCATCTCCATCTCTTGAGAACGTCTCCCCTTCATCTCCATCTCCATCTCTTGAGAACGTCTCCCCTTCATCTCCATCTCCATCTCTTGAGAACGTCTCCCCTTCATCTCCATCTCTTGAGAACGTCTCCCCTTCATCTCCATCTCCATCTCTTGAGAACGTCTCCCCTTCATCTCCATCTCTTGAGAACGTCTCCCCTTCATCTCCATCTCCATCTCTTGAGAACGTCTCACCTTCATCTCCATCTCCATCTCTTGAGAACGTCTCCCCTTCATCTCCATCTCCATCTCTTGAGAACGTCTCACCTTCATCTCCATCTCCATCTCTTGAGAACGTCTCCCCTTCATCTCCATCTCCATCTCTTGAGAACGTCTCCCCTTCATCTCCATCTCCATCTCTTGAGAACGTCTCCCCTTCATCTCCATCTCCATCTCTTGAGAACGTCTCCCCTTCATCTCCATCTCCATCTCTTGAGAACGTCTCCCCTTCATCTCCATCTCCATCTCTTGAGAACGTCTCACCTTCATCTCCATCTCCATCTCTTGAGAACGTCTCACCTTCATCTCCATCTCCATCTCTTGAGAACGTCTCCCCTTCATCTCCATCTCTTGAGAACGTCTCCCCTTCATCTCCATCTCTTGAGAACGTCTCCCCTTCATCTCCATCTCTTGAGAACGTCTCCCCTTCATCTCCATCTCTTGAGAACGTCTCCCCTTCATCTCCATCTCTTGAGAACGTCTCCCCTTCATCTCCATCTCTTGAGAACGTCTCCCCTTCATCTCCATCTCTTGAGAACGTCTCCCCTTCATCTCCATCTCTTGAGAACGTCTCCCCTTCATCTCCATCTCTTGAGAACGTCTCCCCTTCATCTCCATCTCTTGAGAACGTCTCCCCTTCATCTCCATCTCTTGAGAACGTCTCCCCTTCATCTCCATCTCTTGAGAACGTCTCCCCTTCATCTCCATCTCTTGAGAACGTCTCCCCTTCATCTCCATCTCTTGAGAACGTCTCCCCTTCATCTCCATCTCTTGAGAACGTCTCCCCTTCATCTCCATCTCTTGAGAACGTCTCACCTTCATCTCCATCTCTTGAGAACGTCTCCCCTTCATCTCCATCTCTTGAGAACGTGTCCCCTTCATCTCCATCTCTTGAGAACGTCTCCCCTTCATCTCCATCTCTTGAGAACGTCTCCCCTTCATCTCCATCTCTTGAGAACGTCTCCCCTTCATCTCCATCTCTTGAGAACGTCTCACCTTCATCTCCATCTCTTGAGAACGTCTCACCTTCATCTCCATCTCTTGAGAACGTCTCACCTTCATCTCCATCTCCTGAGAACGTCTCCCCTTCATCTCCATCTCTTGAGAACGTCTCCCCTTCATCTCCATCTCTTGAGAACGTCTCCCCTTCATCTCCATCTCTTGAGAACGTCTCCCCTTCATCTCCATCTCCATCTCTTGAGAACGTCTCACCTTCATCTCCATCTCTTGAGAATGTCTCCCCTTCATCTCCATCTCTTGAGAACGTCTCCCCTTCATCTCCATCTCTTGAGAACGTCTCCCCTTCATCTCCATCTCTTGAGAACGTCTCCCCTTCATCTCCATCTCTTGAGAACGTCTCCCCTTCATCTCCATCTCTTGAGAACGTCTCCCCTTCATCTCCATCTCTTGAGAACGTCTCCCCTTCATCTCCATCTCTTGAGAACGTCTCCCCTTCATCTCCATCTCTTGAGAACGTCTCCCCTTCATCTCCATCTCTTGAGAACGTCTCCCCTTCATCTCCATCTCTTGAGAACGTCTCCCCTTCATCTCCATCTCTTGAGAACGTCTCCCCTTCATCTCCATCTCTTGAGAACGTCTCCCCTTCATCTCCATCTCTTGAGAACGTCTCACCTTCATCTCCATCTCTTGAGAATGTCTCACCTTCATCTCCATCTCTTGAGAACGTCTCCCCTTCATCTCCATCTCTTGAGAACGTCTCCCCTTCATCTCCATCTCTTGAGAACGTCTCACCTTCATCTCCATCTCTTGAGAATGTCTCACCTTCATCTCCATCTCTTGAGAACGTCTCCCCTTCATCTCCATCTCTTGAGAACGTCTCCCCTTCATCTCCATCTCTTGAGAACGTCTCCCCTTCATCTCCATCTCTTGAGAACGTCTCCCCTTCATCTCCATCTCTTGAGAACGTCTCACCTTCATCTCCATCTCTTGAGAACGTCTCACCTTCATCTCCATCTCTTGAGAACGTCTCCCCTTCATCTCCATCTCTTGAGAACGTCTTCATAGTTTTATAGTTTCTACGGTTGAAAAAAGACACTTGTCCATCAAGTTCAACCAAGGAAGGGAAGGGATTGGATGAGGAAGGGATTTAGGGGAAACAATTCTATATAACATAACCATCAATGTTATTTAGGTGTAAAAAGGCATCTAGACCCTTCTTGAAGCTCTCTGCTGTCCCTGCTGTGACCAGCACCTGAGCTCGGCTATTCCACAGATTGACAGCTCTCATAGTAAAAAAGCCCTGTCGCCTCCGGTGATTAAACCTTGATTTCTCCAGACGGAGACAGTGCCCCCTCGTCTTTTGATTTGATCTAATCTGAAACAATTTACCACCATATTTTTTGTATGGACCATTCATATATTTATATAAATTAATCATGTCCCCTCGTAGTCGTCTCTTTTCCAGACTAAATAAATCTAGTTGTTTTAATCTTTCCTCATAACTGAGACCCTCCATACCCCTTATCATTTTTGTGGCTCCAGGGCATCCTTTTTATGGACCGGTGCCCAGAACTGGACAGCATATTCCAGATGAGGCCGAACCAATGCCTTGTATAGTGGTAATATTACATCCCTATCACGAGAGTCCATACCACTTTTGATACATGACAAGATCCTACTGGCTTTAGAGGCAGCTGATTGACATTGCATGCTGTTATTCAATTTATGATCTACTAGTCACCCAGGTCCTTCTCAACAAGGGACTCTCCCAGATTTACTCCCCCAAGGACATATTTTGCCTTTGGATTATTGGCCCCCAGGTGCATAACCTTACATTTATCCACATTAAACCTCATTTGCCAAGTGGATGACCAAACATTCAGTTTGTCCAAGTCACCCTGCAGCCTATGAACATCCTCCATAGACTGTATTACACTACACAGTTTGGTGTCATCTGCAAAAATAGACACAGTGCTATTAATTCCTACCTCTATATCATTAATAAATATATTAAATAGTAGTGGGCCAAGCACAGAACCCTGAGGTCCACCACTCATAACTGGTGACCATTCCGAGTATGAATCATTGACCACAACTCTCTGGATACGATCCTTCAGCCATCTCTTGAGAACGTCTCACGTTCATCTCCATCTCCATCTCTTGAGAACGTCTCACCTTCATCTCCATCTCCATCTCTTGAGAACGTCTCACCTTCATCTCCATCTCCATCTCTTGAGAACGTCTCACCTTCATCTCCATCTCTTGAGAACGTCTCACCTTCATCTCCATCTCCATCTCTTGAGAACGTCTCCCCTTCATCTCCATCTCCATCTCTTGAGAACGTCTCACCTTTATCTCCATCTCTTGAGAACGTCTCCCCTTCATCTTCATCTCCATCTCTTGAGAACGTCTCCCCTTCATCTCCATCTCCATCTCTTGAGAACGTCTCACCTTCATCTCCATCTCCATCTCTTGAGAACGTCTCACCTTTATCTCCATCTCCATCTCTTGAGAACGTCTCACCTTCATCTCCATCTCCATCTCTTGAGAACGTCTCCCCTTCATCTTCATCTCCATCTCTTGAGAACGTCTCCCCTTCATCTTCATCTCCATCTCTTGAGAACGTCTCCCCTTCATCTCCATCTCCATCTCTTGAGAACGTCTCACCTTCATCTCCATCTCCATCTCTTGAGAACGTCTCACCTTTATCTCCATCTCCATCTCTTGAGAACGTCTCACCTTCATCTCCATCTCCATCTCTTGAGAACGTCTCACCTTCATCTCCATCTCTTGAGAACGTCTCCCTTCATCTCCATCTCTTGAGAACGTCTCACCTTCATCTCCATCTCTTGAGAACGTCTCACCTTTACCTTCACCTCATGACCAAGTCTCCCTTTAACCAAAATCCTTACCTCACCTTTTGAGTCGAACTCTGTTTTACCTCCACCCCAAGAGCAGATCTTACCTTTATCTGCAGATTTCCTTCTCACTTTCACCTTTATCCCAACTTGCGAGCACAGGACGACCTTCCCTTCACCTCCTCCTTCTCTCACCAGCGGAAACCTTTACCTTACTGTCAATTCTTTCTTACATTTAGGCTCTAAAATAAGCTCTATTCTCCACCTCAGAGAAGGTCTCACCCACACACAACCTTCAACCCTCATACTTTCTATCTGCAGCTGAATTCAGTATCCCGGTGGTGGAAACGCCTTCATTAAGGAACCTACAACATGGCCAGGAGCTGACCCTGAACTGCACATCAAAGGGAGGACTGGAGGAGCCAAGAATAGCCTGGATAAATGCTCATGATGGGAAAGAGGTGCCGGATGGTCACATCCGCCAGTATGTTCTATGGGATGGGGACCTGATTAATGTGACCAGCACAATCACCCTCAACATCACATCCAACATCAGCATCCAATGTGTCATCATTACGAGGAATGGAAATCTGACATCCCTGACATGTGAGTCCATGCCTACCCCAAGTATCAGAGGTGTCACCTCTACAGGAGAGAAAGTCCCATAGAGGCCCAAGCTGCTCCCATGAGGCTCTCCAAGTTGTCCAGAAAAGGAACATGCAAGCCTCAGTCCTCTGGATAACGTCTCCAGGAATAGAAGGCGAAGGGAAAAATCTAAATCTTATCAATGTTTGGTGTGAGCCCCCGACCACCAGAGAACAGTATCATAGCTCCCAACTGTCCCGCTCGGTTGGGAGAATGTCCCGATTATTCCCTTGTTGTCCCTCCTCTGAGTCCTGCCCCCGGCACCTCCCCCAGCCCAGGGAACACGCAGAGCCCTCTGTCCTCTCGCTGTCAGGTCCCTTAGGGCTGTTGTATCAGTGGAGCTCCGACACAGGCCACATGCCGGGAGCCCCCAGGGCAGGACCATCTTATCAGCGCTGCTGCAGCTCACCCATTCTGCTATCACTTGTGTTACTGCCCTCCTTCCTTACTGAACTTCAGCCCGGGAAGACAGAGAAGATGCAGCAGAGCGGGGAGTGCACAGAAGATGTAGTGTGAGGTCAGGTCCTCGTGTAGACAAGCAGCAGCTAAAGTGTTAAATACGTCACTTTTTCCCATACACCCCCTGCCAAATAATATCCCCCAATCCCCTCAGTGCCGGCTCTTCCGCTATCCAGATGTACCTTAACCCCTTGCCGCTGGGGCTCTTTTTCGTTTTTGCGTTTCCATTTTTCCCTAAATTCCATAACTTTTTCATTTGTTTGGGTGCAGAGCCGCGTGTTGTCTGTTTTCTGCGTAACAAATTGTCCTTCCTTGTGACGGTATTAAATATTCCCGGCCGTTACTGGGAAGCGGGAAAAAAAATTCCAAATGCAGTGAAATTGAGAAAAAAACTAAGTTGTGCCATTCTCTTTAGGGCCCACATAACTCCTCCCCTTTATTCTATAGGTCGCTACAGTCACAACAAATAACTTACAGGTTTTATTGTGTTTTAGTGGAGTAAAAAAAAATTAATCTTTTGTACAAAAAAATTCTTCATGTTGCCTGGTGGCGAGAGCGTTCTGTACGTCGCTGCTCCGTGCTGTGGGTGGTGTCATTTTTGCGGGATGAGATGACGTTTTCATTTATAATAATTTGGGGACTGTATGACTAGTTGGTCGCTTTTTCTTAAAATGGCAAAGAAGTGGCGTTCTGGATATTTGGCCGCCATTTGCCATTACAGGGTCCACCGACGAGAAAAAGCTTTTTTAAATACTTATAGATCGAGACTTTTGGGACGTAACAGGTTTCTGATTTTTATTATTTTTATATATGTTCTGCGGTAAAGACCTGGCCCATTGTATCAGATCTGCAGAAATGCCAAGTCCTGGGGTGTTATACGGACATGGCAACTGCTTGTGGCTTCCCGATGACATCACGCCCGTTGCCAGCAGCTATCCGGAGTGTTTGCTGCATTATGCAGCTGATGCACCAGGACCTTGGGGAACGTTATGGTGTGGCAAAGGGTTAAAGGACATGTTCCATCAGAATCCCTCACCTCCCCATCCCCTGGTGCTGTGCAAGGACTCCCTGACATGATGCTTACTGCTGCAGTGTGGCCTCAGCAGATTTTGGGTGTGGTTAGGGGCGTGGCCAGTGTGTGGCTTAGGGGGGTTCACCGCAGTGCGCCATGTGCTCCACCATGTGCTCCACCATGTGCTCCACCATGTGCTCTACCATGTGCTCTTTCTCATCTAGATACATTTTTGAAAGTTTATTTTTTTGAAGTTTTTGAAAGTTATGAAATATCCCTATAATACTCTCCCACACCCACCCCTTCACCCCCCCACCCCTTCACCCTCCCCCCCAGCACCCCCACCCCTTCACCCTCCCCCCCCAGCACACCCACCCCTTCACCCTCCCCCCCCAGCACACCCACCCCTTCACCCTCCCCCCCCAGCACACCCACCCCTTCACCCCCCCCCAGCACCCCCCGATGTCTTGCGGCTCAGCCTTCAGGACAGAGGCCGCTCAGACGTCTTTTCTCTCTCCTCAGGGAAGGTGGAAGCTCGGGAGAAGGAGACGTCTGGTCCCGGGGTCCTCGCTGTGTCCCTCATCACTGGGGGGTTAGTGGCTGTGCTCCTCACGGTCGTAGTGGTTAGATGGCGGCACATGCACCACGTCCCATCATATGAAGGTGAGATAATTCCCGTATCCTATGGGACCCCTCAGAAGCGAGGCCTGTGTCTTCTCCAGGGACCCTCACACCAGGGGTCGCCATGTAAATCATAGAGGTGTCCATGTGTGACGGTACACGGGGACTTCTGCCCCTGACACTGCTCCTCACCGGGGGAGGGACACGTGGAGGCTTTTGAGGTCTCCTGGTCTACATCTATATAGAATGTTCTCCTGCCACGCGGAAGGGGGGGGGGGTTATTACGTGAACTGAGTTTTGTCTGTAGATTTTCTTGTCTTCTCATTATCTCCATGTCTTTCACTTCAAGCTCCAACCACTCAAATGTCTGATTTACAACGAGGATGAAGAGACCCCACAGAACTGACCACCACAACTCTTCAGGGGGTCCGAGCCTGAATATCCTAAGCCAAGAAGAAGTCCAGGGCCTTCAGCCATAAACAGGAGCGGCAGGGGGACGCAGGAGCGGCCATTGTCCAAGGAAGGGCTATTGTCCGGCCCTAACGTTACAATAGTGAACACCCAATCCAACCACCAGTAACTCACTGTAGGACTGCAGAACAGTAATATACAGAGCGATGGGGGGGTAGGTGGGAAGGGGGGGGGTTAAGGGAGCCCTACAATGAATAATCAGAGGGATAGAGAGGAGGTGAAGCCTCGGGGTATAGAAAACCCAGTGTGTGTCTCCGTCCATAATCAGAGGTCACAACCAGACAGCAGACGAGAGGGGTGACCAGAAAACAAAGCAGAAGCTAGACAGGGGGGGGGGGGGGTAACCAAATCAATGGCAGAGAATCTCAGCCCCAAGGAAGCTTTGTAGATTCCTATTAAGAAGATTGAGAGAAGGCTGAAAACCATTTTACCTACAGACAGGAGACATGAGGGGGTCATGGGGAGTCACATTAGGGCCTGACGCCCCTCGTGGGGGGGGGGGGCATGCTCTTCTTTATGAGCAGATACTATGACAGTGAAAATTAACACTTTTGCTACTGCGATTTCTAAGCAAGATATTTAGCAAGAGATGGAATCAGTGACCCCCGATCACCTTGTATGAATGTACCTGCCACATGTCAGGGGGCGCTCTGCACACCCACAGCTATTAGATTGTTATTTATTTTTTATTAAAAAATGCACAAAAATTGTTATTGGCGGCAAAAAATGTGACCGGAGCAGAAAATGATCTGCACAGCATCTAAGTAAACCTGGGAGATAGCACAGAGGCCTCCTGCACACAGGATGGGATCGGGAAATCATTGCCTCTTAGTCCCATGCAAGGCAGCTCCCTGTACAGCAAGCCTGACTTTCAGGAACCCTAACCAGTCTATTCCAGAAAGATCGGATTCCCAGCTGCGTCACTGCCATGAGACGCCCCAGACAATACAACACAATGAAATGCTCCATCACCCATGGGTGATATGAATTACAGCGAGGAGCGGGTGGGGAATTCTCAGGACAGACGGACAGGGGAGAAGGGCTCCTTGACCTTTCCACTACCATCGACTTAAGGTAAAGTTGAAGACTCCTGCAGCGTGGTATTTGTCGTCACGTCCTTATGTTGGGGCTCAGTCGTCCTCATCTCGGTCTTCCTTTCTGTCCAGAATGGAATAATCTCTCAGTTGAGGAGCAGCCATGGTGTTAGTCCTGAAAAGACAGAGTCCTGTCAACTTTTATAATTATGTTAATGAGGCAGCTCTGGGAACTGCCTCCGTTGTCTTTCAGGCTCATTAGCCTAATTTATAAAGTTGATGCTGGAAGGTTGGAGGCCACGGATAACAGATATAAGAAGATCCCACGGTCCCGGGTTTAGCAACATGGATTTTGATGGTAATTTCCTCCCTCCAGATGGCGCTCTCTCACACAGCAGGGACCTGCTATAGAACCATTAAAGGTCCCAATGTAAGGGAAGGTGTAGTCCCACTTATCCCATCCGAGGTCCTACCATAGGGGAAGGAGACGGAAGAGAGACGTGGACCGTCCGGCAGAGGTGGTGACAGAGTCCTGCACACAGCCACAAACAAAAGAAATGCAGAGCCAGTCGAAGATGTTGGGGACACTGTTACCCCCCTTAAGCAGCTTTTTCATCATGACCACAGTGTGCAGGAGCAGAACTTTCCCCTCCAAGGAGAGTTGCTTGTGGACCCACAGTGCGATTCTTGTGTGGACTTTGGAGAAGCCTTCGTACCAGGACTCCAGGGCTCAAGTCCAGTTGGACGGTAAAGAGAGTAGAAGACACAAGCTGCCAGTCTCCGAAAAGCATTCTGCCTTCTTGCAGTTGACCCTCGGGTCCTGGACCCAGTTCTCTCTAATCTATTGGATTCTGTGAATAGCTCTACAATGCAAACAATAAAAAGAGGTGAAAATGGCCGGAGAGGACAGGGAAGGGGTCCGTCTTCCAGGTGTTTACCAACACTGTGCTGCGGATGTCAAGCTACCCACAAAGGTATTGAACATCTTACCCAGACCAAACGTAGGCATTTCCTGCCCCTGAGCTCTACGGTGGCAGCTTCCGATGTACGGCACCGCATCTCTCACGAGGACGAGGCTGTCAGTGATTCTGTACTCGATGGACGATCTCTCCAGTGATGACCTTTAAACTGTAAGCCAGCACCTTGGCCAAGCTCCTGTAGTCCACATTGAGATGGGAAACCAGTTCCTGAGGTCACACCTATCTCCCTTCCACTTATACAGGATTGTTACTTCCTCCAATGACGGTGGCATTCTGCTCCAGCAGGTCCGGGCAGATGAGGTCCTCGAGTGCTACACATAGCTCAGCCGGATAACCATCACTGAGTGGCAGAGAGCAGCTCATCTACTGAGAACATCAGCCAACCATTTCACTGGTGATTGAACCTTCTGCGTGTAAAGCGGACACGATGACCGCCACATTAAGAAACAACTTGTACACAGCTCAGTACAACAGTACAGGGAACGGATTTAGATGAGTAACTTACTGACTAGGTTCGGGAAATAAGGCTGCCTCTCCACTAGGGAATTCTGGGAAATATGCAAATACATTTTCTAGGAAGGGAAACATCAAAGGCCTATCAGCTAAAACAGTTTCTTACACTGTACTGAAGAGATGCAAACACACGGAAACAGCGGCGGCTCAGCACTCGCTCCAGATCAGCGCAATCTGCTCCAAGGCCTCAGTCATTGTCCGTGTGATCCCCTCACCTACAGCTTCCTGTTTCATCAATACAATCCCATCCAAGACCTACAGTGTGTATACTTACATTTCCCAGATGTCCGTGTTCCCTGCTGGATGTTTCTGGGGGTAACGCCGGGTTTTTACATTTAAAATCAACATAATTGATTTTAATAATCAGCGCGGTCATTTCCCTAAGCAGGTGACGCTCAGCAGCCGAGGGCGACGTGGACCCTCCTGCATTTTTGTTTGGAATGAAGATATTTTTCCATTTTCTTGGGTGAATAAGCAGCTTCTGGGGATGAGACGTCTGTAACCAACGAGACACAATAAGCCAAATATAAGACTTGGGAGACAGTTTGTGAATAGCCATTAGGAAGTTTCTGAGCTGCCCCCAACACATGCACAGGAGGGGCGGCAGGAGAGGCATTGTAAAGCAGGGCAGCCCAGAACATGTGTAAGGAGGTTTGTTCAGCCGGGACATTGGGCACCAAGGCAGAGCCCCGCAGATAACTGTGCACCCTCCACACCCCGGGGTGCCCCACTGTTTGTTGTGATCCCCATTACATCTTGCAGCATTTCCTCCATTCCGGGTGTATTAGGCGCACGGCTGACCTGGGGAGGGAACAATGCACCTAGTAAAGAGAACAGCTGTCCTGCTAAAAGATGCCTCAAAAGTCTCCCTGTGGCGTCTGTACCCCATTCCCTAATGGTGCTGCGTATAAGGAGGCCCGAGGATCAGGAGCTGATCCACCATTTACTTTAGATAACTGGAGAGATTCTCGGTGTTGTCGCTTTATACGGGATTGTATTACTGTGAGGGAGTCCATGTCTCTAATTCGTGGCTCTAGATCGTGGCTGAGGTCACATTTCCTGTCTCTATGGATTCAATACAAATCCTAGATTTGACCTTTCCTCAAGGAAGCTTCTGGAATAGATATCCTTCCTGAAAGTCAGGCTTAATGTATAAGGAGCTGCCTTACAAGGCAACAAGAGGCGTGGTTTTCCTTATCCCATCCTGAAAAAATGTATTTGCATATTTCCCAGAATCCCCCCTGTAAGTCTCCACACACCTGCAAGGTGAACTATGACATTCCAACTCTCCTCTTCCAAATTCTTCTGTCCTCCTCCGCTAGAACCGTGTGTCCTCATCCGCTAGAACCGTGTGTCCTCCTCCGCTAGACTCCGCTGCTAGAACCGTGTGTCCTCCTCCGCTAGACTCCGCTGCTAGAACCGTGTGTCCTCATCCCACTAGACTCCGCTGCTAGAACTGTGTTTCTTCCTCCGCTGCTAGAACCGTGTGTCCTCCTCCGCTAGACTCCGCTGCTAGAACCGTGTGTCCTCCTCCGCTAGACTCCGCTGCTAGAACCGTGTGTCCTCATCCCACTAGACTCCGCTGCTAGAACTGTGTTTCTTCCTCCGCTGCTAGAACCGTGTGTCCTCCTCCGCTAGCCTCCGCTGCTAGAACCGCGTGTCCTCATCCCACTAGACTCCGCTGCTAGAACCATGTGTCCTCATCCCGCTAGACTCCGCTGCTAGAACCGTGTTTTCTCCCCCGCTAGACTCCGCTGCTAGAACCGCGTGTCCTCCTCCGCTAGACTCCGCTGCTAGAACTGTGTCCTCCTCCGCTAGACTCCGCTTCTAGAACCGTGTCTTCTCCTCTGATAGACTCCTCCGCTAGAACCATGTGTCCTCCCCCCGCTAGACTCCGCTGCTAGAACCGTGTGTCCTCCTCCGCTAGACTCCGCTTCTAGAACCGTGTCTTCTCCTCCGCTAGACTCCGCTGCTAGAACAGTGTGTCTTCCTCTGATAGACTCTGTCCCTGCAGAACCCTCTTCCTCATCAGGAAAACTATACATTAAATTGTGGATTCAGCTGATTTTCATCTAATAAGCCAGAGATCGCCTCATCTCCGGCACCGGATTCTTATGTGGATTATCAGTATTCAGACCTGAATGTACAGGAGGAATCATTGATAATCAGCCTGGAGTATGTTGTACACTGAGGTCTCTCCATGCACCTACTGCCCCTCCGATATCGGCTGTCTCCTCGCTCTGGCCTCTATGAGACTAGAGGTAATAAGCAGGATTGCCCAGAGGTTACATTGTCCTTGTAGGAACGGATGGTATGTAAATGAAACCGAACGCAGACAGGCACCGAAACGCAGCCCGACACCGAACGCGCCCAAGCACCGGCGTGCAGCCCGACACCGAACGCGCCCAAGCACCGGCGTGCAGCCCGACACCGAACGCGCCCAAGCACCGGCGTGCAGCCCGACGCCGAACGCGCCTGCACCTGACCTAGGACTACCCCCGTGAGGTGCCTGCCTGACCCCAGCAACATGACTGCTGGAGGGGTAACGGCCAGGGGGTCTCCTGCAGTAATTACAGACCTTAGCCTGGTTTTTACCCGGCATATCACTTTGGTAACGCCTGTAGAAGGCAGAAGCCAAACCCGGCTGGAGCCACAGTGGGGTAAACGATTCATTGGGGTATTTTAACATTTAAGGCCACATCCAGTAAGAACCACAAGACTCTTCCTCCAGCTGCTCGTCTCCCATGTGACCAGGACCGACACCAAGACTTCCGGGAATAAGTGAAGCCTTCATGTCCCTGATTCACCATCCGGATGTGGCCGTGGCCGTGGCCGTAGCCGTAGCTGGAGGCCTCTGTCACAGACTCGGCTCAGAGAAAAGGGGAAACGGAGGCGAATCATCAGACAAGAGAGGAAGTCCAGACACCAAGCACAAGAATACAATACAGGGAAAAAAAAACTTTACTTCTACTTCCAGCCTCACGTCCTGCGATACTGTGATTACAAGAATATAATGGCTGATGGTCTGTACTGCGCTCTGGTATATGACAGACCTCTGGGCTGTGAGAAGAGACATCGGCAGCCGGTGATGGGACCTTTACTTTCCCGTCAGTTTAATGACAGCAGAGACCATGGCTCCAATCCCATCAAATATGTTATGAAGCGGCGCATGCGCCATGAAGGCCGGGGTGGTGACAACTCTGCTGGTCCTGTCCACATGGACCTCGTGGAGGGAAAGGGTTAAGGAACCAAACACAGAGAAGCCATCCCACCTATCAGAGTCCACCTCACATGGACTCCACCCTCTAATCCAGCTCCTCCCTGTCCCCACCCAACTGCTCCTCCCTCCAGGTCCCGAAAACTACGACCCCGGCTCCACTAGCTTGTCTGAAGGTAAAGTAATAAAGGGACCAGGAATAACGACCCCAAAACTCCTGATTACTAATTCCCCACACACTCCATGCCTCCTTTACTATCAAACACATAGACATGACAATGGTCCTGGCTGATCACCATTACCCCAAACATGGACCCCTATACCCCACCCCCGGGCTATGAGAAGGATATGTGCACCTCCTTGGCGCAGTGCTTTCCTCCCAGGGCCTGGATGGCTTTGGTGGTCCCGGCATACGGCCATTTACCTCCTTGTTCATCTTCCTGACCCACAGTCACCTCCACCCCAGGAAGAACCCTGGCGGCCAAGACCGGAGCGATGCAACACAACCTGCAGGAGAAACAAAGAGCATGCTGGGAGAGAGACCTCAATATATACACAGGAGCAGAATAGTGAGTGCAGCTCTGGGGTATAATACAGGATGTAACTCAGGATCAGTACAGGATAAGTAATGTCATGTATGTACACAGTGACTGCACCAGCAGCAGAATAGTGAGTGCAGCTCTGGTGTATAATACAGGATGTAACTCCGGATCAGTACAGGATAAGTAATGTCATGTATGTACACAGTGACTGCACCAGCAGCAGAATAGTGAGTGCGGCTCTGGGGTATAATACAGGATGTAACTCAGGATCAGTGCAGGATAAGTAATGTCATGTATGTATACAGTGACTATACCAGCAGAAGAATAGTGAGTGCAGCTCTGGGGTATAATACAGGATGTAACTCAGGATCAGTACAGGATAAGTAATGTCATGTATGTACACAGTGACTGCACCAGCAGCAGATAGTGAGTGCATCTCTGGTGTTGCTCGTTAGCTCGTTAGCTGTCTGTTGCTGTGAGAGGCTGTGTGCTGCTGCTGCTCCTGAGCTCCAGGGAAAACCACCTCCACCTGGGGCCTGCTCTCTCCTCTCCCAGGGAGGGAGTGGGTTTTCAGGCATGAGCCAGGGCAGCAAGTCCCAGGCTCCTGCTTCCCGGTCTAGGCCGGCGGGAGGCAGGGGTAGCCAGGAACCGGCCAGCGCTGCGGAAGCCTTGGGGGTAAGAAGATCTGCAAGGAACAGCAGCAATGCTGCTCCAAGTACCCCCAGGCCAGCTAAGGCTTCAAAAAGCTCCAAAACCCCAGGAAAGCTGAATACCTCGGGAAAGCTGGGTACCTCGGAAAAGCTGGATACCGCGGGAAAGCTGAGTGCTCAGAGAGGTGAGGCTGACCTCAGTGAAGAGGGCTGGGGAATGCTGAGGACCCGGGAGTCTATTTCCACCTATGCCTCCCGGGCTCTGGGCCACCTCTCTGAGTACGAAGAAGCCAGCAAGACGGTGAGGAGACTGCGGGAGGAGCTCAGGTGCGCCCATGCCAGGGCAAGCTCTGCCCCAAAGAGGAAGAAGGAGCAGATTATGGCAGAGATTTCCAGGCTCCAGACTGACATCCAGGCCTTGGAGGAGAGGAAGGCTTACCTGCTATAGAGGAGCGGTCCGTTTAAAGAAAAAATTCTTAATGATGAGCGGTTCCGGGAGATGGAGGAGGAAAAGCAGAGGCGGCTGATGGGGCTTCAGCCAGAGAGTCAGACAGAGGAGGAAAGTCCGGTGCCGTACAGTGGGCCCCCTGCAGGACAAGCGGCTATGTCATCTGGCTGCGGTTCTGCCGGCCCGGGTGAGGATAGTGACAGCCACCAGGGAGGGGCGCTGATGGAGGAGATCAGACGGCTCGAGTCCCCTGTGCACCTCCAGGACTTTACTTTTGGAGACGATCTGCCGGAGGATGCACCGGGTGGCAGCAAACCACGAAAGAAGAAGACCAAATCCGTGGAAGTGGTGAGTCTAGTCTACAGCCCCCTCCCCGTAAAACCCGAGTCGGCCGCAGGGTCAGCTCACTGTGCGAGCCCCGTTACCCAGCCCAGCACGGGTCCTGCAGTGGACTCAGTGCCAGGGAGCGGGGAGATTACAGGTGTGACATCTGATGTGGCGATGGGCTCCGTCTCTGTTTGTGGTAACAGTAGGGGAGCAGGGGAGGCATCGGCCGCAAGGCCGGACAGTAAGGGCGGCTCGGCAGTGGCGATACCATCGAAATCCAGTGCTGTGGTGCGTCCCCCGGTGGGAGGGGGGGATAGCCCGGCACTGGTGGCAGCTTCCGGTGCCTCGGCGCCTCTTCATGCTGTTGCCGCTGATCACATGGTTATGGGGCGGCGGCAGCGTGGAGGGGTCGCTGAGGCTGAGGGCTCCGAACCTCCCAAACCTAAACCTAAAGTCCTGTTTTGCGTAGGAGTTGGAGATAATCTGCAGAGAAGTGCTGAGGAAGGTGGGGATCAGCGGCGCCTCACACCGGCCAAAGATCAGCGGCGACTCTTACCTTCCCCTAAGAAAAGTAAAATAACATCTGCTACCGATGATGCGGAGGGCACAAGTGTGACACAAGTCGGGGTCCCCTCTGGGCGATGCTCTGCGAGGGGACCCCCGTCCCTTGTGCCTGAAGATGCGGAGGTGGTCATGTCCCCTAATGTTGTTGCTGGTCCAGCCAGTGTGAGTGGAGTCAGTAATGTTGTGGTGGATAATGTGAATGGTGTGAGTGGTGGAGAATCTTTTCCAGCTTTGGGGGTGGGTGATGGAGTGACTGGTGGTGTGGGTGGCGCGGCTGAGTGTAACATGCAGGTGGGTAGTGTTAATGTGGTGGGTGCAGGGGTTGGTCCGGTTGCTCCCCCAGTGGCGGCCCCTATTAAAAGCTATGCCAGTGTCGCTGCTGGGGGAAGTAGGGTTCCATCATCCTCGTCTCTGGGCTCTGGGGACGGCTTTTTGCAACGGCGCCTCCTGCAGGCCTTACAGAAGGGTGAAAGGACGATCAATGTAGCTGGGCAGGAGGTTGATTTGTCGTTTTGGATAGAGAGGCACGGCCTGTCTGCCTTCCGAGAGCAAAGAGGCAGGGAGACATCATGGTCGCTCCCGACAACCGGGCCAGGTGCTAACCGTAGGAATGTGGTCCGTCTTCGGTGGCGTGGCAGTGATGTGTGTCCCCCTCGGGCACGGGTAGTTGAGCTGCTGCTGAAGATGGACTTCAAGGCGGCTGACATCTTTGCCTTGATCCATCCCTATGGTACATCTGAGTTTGATATCAGCTTTGTTCGGCCGGAGGGGCTTGAGCTCTTCTGGTCCAACTATGAGCTGAGATACAACGAGCCCGAGTGGCGGGACTTTGCTGTGCAAGCAGTGTCCCGCCAGAGCGAACTCAAGAAAGTGACCGTTCTTACCCGTAACGAATCATTATCTTGCTTTGACATCATGACCTGGATGAATCGTTATGGAGAGGTACTGGGAGTACCCGAGAAAAATCGAGACGAGTTTGGTATCTGGTCAGGGGCCTGGACCTTCATGGTAAAGTTGAGGCGTTCAGGTAACTCAGTCGCCCACATCCCTTCATCAGCCTTCCTGGGGAGGGATCGGATCCTGATCTTCTACCGGGGGCAGCCTAAGCTGTGTCACAGGTGCGGTGACCCCACACATTTCAGCGCAAACTGCACCGTGCAGAAGTGTGCGTTGTGTGGGGGTGTCGGCCATCTCGCTGCATCCTGTACAGGGCAGATTAGGTGTAACCTGTGTGGTGATCTCGGTCACCCGTACAGTCGTTGTCCTCTTTCCTTCGCTAATGCGGGCTCAGCCTCAGCGGATGAAAGCCATGAGGCTGAATCTGCTGGGGAGGGGACTAGCAGAGGCGGAGGAGTGGAGGGGCCAGGGAAGAAAGACAGGAAAAAGACGCCTGCCCAGCTAAGGCGTCTAGAGAAGCGTCAACAGGAGAGAGAGCGGGGGGAGTCTCGGGCTGCTGGGACAACCTCTGGCGCTATCCTGGAGACCACACCTGTCGCTGAGGCCCCAGGGGATGATGTACTGGATGAGGAGGTCAGGAGGATCGAGAGAGAGGAAGGTGCCACGTCCTCAGACTCCTCCCATTATGAGAGTATGGATGAGGATAATAGGGCGTGGCTAGAGGAAAAGCGTAAGCGTGGCGCCAAAAAGAAGAAAAAGGGTAAAAAGAAGGGAGGTGTAAGATCTTCTCCCTCCCTGACTAAGGTACCCGAGGAAGGTGCAACCAACCCCCCGCTGGTCGAACTTTCAAATCGATTCCTGGCCCTGGATGGAGCCTCTCCTGCCGATGGAGGGGCTGAGGGTGAAGGGCCAGAGGTGGCGGAGCCTGCAGGGGGTGCCGAGTCTCCCCCTGGGGAGTCAGGGTCCTCAGGAGGGGAGACTGGCCCAGAGTCTGGAGACGAGGATGAGGGGGCAGGTCCTGGATCTGCCCCTGAAGCATCAGAGGTGCGGGAGATGGACACCACAATATGTCTAAAAAGGGGGTGTTCATTTCCCGAGGGTGGTGGTAAGATGGGTAAAAAGAAAGCCGTCTAACTCAATCACTCATGATGGCGGCACCCACTCCGTTGACGCTGGCGTCCATTAATGTCGCCAGCATTAAGTCTGATGCGGCTAGATTTGCGGCCTTTGATTTTCTTGGCCGCGTTGAAGCCGACATTTTATTTTTGAAGGAGACCAGGCTGCCAGATTTGGCGGCCGTGTTTAAAGCTAAGAGGGAATGGAGACACGGGCCTTCCTATTGGTCTCTTGCGGCCGAGCCGTATAGCGGAGTGGCGGTCCTTTTTACCGCACCGGTAGAATGCCGACGAGTTATTGAGTTAGAAATGGGGAGGTGCCTGATCCTGGATGTCCTCATGAAGGGACAAGAACTTCGCCTAATTAACATCTATGGTCCCCAGTCCAAGTGGGACAGGAAGTGTCTCTTTATGAGGATCAAGCCCTACCTTTTTACAAGTCGGCAGGTGGTCTTTGGAGGGGACTTCAATGCTGTCACGAGGTCCCAGGATAGGGGAGGTTCCAGAGACAAGCTGACTTATGATAGCGTCGCTCTTAATAGCATAGCTAGTGAGGCTCGCCTGGTGGATGTCCACATCCGGCACACCCCAGGCCACGCGGGGTTCACCTATTATAGGGGTAGCTGCAGGTCTAGAATAGACAGGTTTTATTTAAAGGAGGAAGCCATCTCTTCAGCAGTGTCCGTTGTTGAGGTGGAGTTCTCCGACCACTGTTTAATTTTGTTTTCTCTGAATGTTACAGAGACCCCCCGGATGGGAAGAGGCTACTGGAAGCTCAATTCGTCTCTCCTGGAAGAAGCGGAGATCAGACAATCCTTTGAGGACTTTCTTCAGAGCCAGGTACCATTGCTGGGCCTTTGTAGCAGTAAGTCAGAGTGGTGGGAGATGCTCAAGAAAAGGGTGGCGAGATTCTTCCGCCAGCTCTCGAGCCTCAGGAGCCTGGACAGGTACCGCCTGTATCAGGGCCTGAGGAGGAAACTCGAGCATCTCGTCTCGACTGGGGGTAGTCGTGAGGACATCTCCAGAGTGAAATCCTTGCTGAAGAGGTGTCAGTACGATAGACATGCATCTTTGGTTTTTGAGAGGGATTACGGGAAATACCGCTCGCCCGACCCTTACAGAAACTGCAAGATGTCAGTGAATGGTAAAGTTGTCACGGGACTGGTTGACAGTACGGGATCCCTGAAAAGGTCCAGATCAGGGATCCTGGAGGTCGTCAGATCCTTCTACTCACACCTCTTCGGCAGGAAGGATCTAGATCGGGATGTGATGTCGGCTTTCCTGGCTGAAACTGTCCCTGAGCCAGGAGTAGACCCCTCTCTTGATGTTTTGACAGAGATGATTAGGGAAGAGGAAGTCAGCCGGGCGATTGAAGGGCTCGCCCTCAAGAAATCGCCAGGTCCGGATGGCTTAACATCTGAGTTTTATAAGACCTTTAAGGACGCCTTGGTTCCCCTCTTGACTGAGGTATTCAATGAGTGTCTTTCCTCGGGCGCTCTGCCGAAGTCAATGAGGAGGTCTGCCCTGATCATCCTGTCAAAGGGTAAGGACCGATCTCGTATTGAGAACTGGCGTCCCATAGCGCTTCTCAATACGGACAGAAAGGTTTTGGCAAAGGTGCTGTTTAATCGGCTGGTGCAGTTTGCGCCCCGGCTCCTTTCAGGGACTCAGCACTGCTCTGTTCCAGGCCGCAGTACATTTAGTGCTGTGCTTTGTGTTCGGGAGGCAGTGGAGCAGGGCAGGGCTGGTAACTGGAAGGGGTACTTGCTGTCCTTGGATCAGGCAAAAGCGTTTGATCGGGTTAACCACGAGTACCTCTGGTCTGTCCTTCTGAGTTATGGCCTGCCGGGGGAGTTTGTCAATTGGCTGAAAGTTTTGTACGCAGGGGCAGAGAGTTTCCCGCTTGTGAACGGTTGGATTGGCCGCTCTTTTGAGGTCGGGTCTGGTGTTCGCCAGGGTTGTCCTCTGAGCCCACTTTTATACGTGTTCGCGATTGACCCATTCCTTAGGAGGGTTGATCGTGGGCCGTTGGTGGGAGTCGGGATGGATCGGGCAGCACCGGAAGCCACTCTTAGAGTGGTAGCGTATGCCGATGATGTCACCGTTTTCGTTTCCTCGGGAGGGGAGGCGCAATGGGTGATGTCAGAGGTTGACCGCTACTCAGATGCTTCTGGGTCCAAGATCAACCGGGATAAGTGTGAGAGTCTCTGGCTGGGAGAGGGGGATCCAGGCTTTGATCTCCCGGACACTCTTCCAGGGCCCCAGGACTCCGCCAAAGTTCTCGGCATCGAATTTGGCCAGGGGGATTACCCCATGCAAAACTGGGACGGCAGGCTTAAGATCGCTGCTCAGAGGGTGGACCAGTGGAAGGGTTGGTCTTTGACCCTCAGAGAAAGGGTTAACCTGATTAAAACTTACCTGCTCCCATTGCTGATATATCTGGGCAGTGTGTGCATGTTGCCAGAACCCCTCTGGACTCGGGTCTACAGTCTGTTCTTCCAACTGTTATGGGGGAATAGGCTGAACCTAATCAAGAGGGAGGTTACTTACCGCACGAGGAGACAAGGAGGGTTGTGTATGGTCAACCCTGTGGTGTTCCTAGTGAATACCTTTCTTAAGATCAATATCGCCAACCTCTGGAAAGAGAGGGCTCCTCCGTGGGTATGCTCCTGCAGGGGATGGTTTCGGCCTTTCTTCCAGGAATGGGAGACAGGAGGGCGAGTGAAGGATCTCCGTACACCGCATGGGCATCTTCCGGCTTACGCTACCCCGGTTCTGAAGGTGATTCGCCGGTGGGGTCTGGGAATGTGGGAGATCAGGACCATGTCGAGGAAAGTCCTTGACAAGAGGGTTCTGTTGACCCATTTCCAGAAGCCTCTGGCCCTCAGGGATTGCCCAAGTCGGGATCTTGGGGTGGGTTTGAGTTTATTGAATTCCATCAGGATCCCCTTGAAGTTTTGGGACGTGACTTGGCGCTGCTTCCATGGAAAGCTGTGTGTGAGGGACAATCTGAAGTGTAGGAGCTCTGAGGAAAGGGGTTGTCCCCGGGAGGAGTGCGGTGGCCTGCTGGAGAGCATGGACCACTTCCTGCTTCAGTGCCCCTTTAACACAGAGGTGTACAACCGGGTGGGCGCTTCCATCCATTGGCCCGGGTTGGCCGGTCTCTCCTATGTGGAGTGGGCCTATGGAGCATTCAGAGGCCTGGGTGGCCGGGACCGCTGCACGTTATTCCTAGTTAGCCTAGTGGTCAGGTACCACACGTGGAACGCACGGTGTTTAGTATCGACGCAGCGTAAAATCCTCCCGGTGGATGAGGTGGTTAGGAACATTCTGGGTGACCTGGTGAAGGTGCGCTCTCTGGAGTATGAGAGGCGGGGCACGGGGAGGGCCTCTCTCCTTTGGAGGGGGTTCTCCTTTAGTGTCCCTTAGTCTGTCATCTCCGCTCCTGGTGTTGGGCTGATGCTGCACAGTAGATTTTTGTTTTGTGTTCTGAGGTTATAGTGATGTTGGGCTTGCAGGCACCGAACTTGGGCTTTATGTGGTTTTGATTGATGTTGTTGAGATTTTGAGATTTTATTTGTATTCTGTTTTCTTTATGTTGTGTTGTAAATACTGTATATAGTGTATATATTGTATATAGTGGGGTTTGGGACATAGTGTTAGGTTGGGAGGGGGGTGATGGTGGTTGGGAGGGGGGTGATGGTGGTGGGATTTACGTTGACCTTGGACTCTATGACCCTGGGCACTGGTCTGGACTACTTAACGCAAACTTTGGACGTTAGACCAGTGTCTGGGGGGAAGGGGAGGGTGCGGGCGAGGGATTTAGTTTAGTGTAGTGTTGTGTGTATTTGTTATTATATATTTATATATGTTATTATATATTTGTGGTGTGGCTTGTCTTTGTTTATTGGTTTGGTTTAGGTTGTGATAATCAGTTGGGTGGGGGTTGTGGTATTTGGTGTTCATTCATTTCGGTGTATTTTAAGTTATTGTTTTTACTAGGTGTGAATGGGGCTGGACCAGCAAGTAAGATATTGTATATATTGTATGTTATGTTTTGTTTGTATTGTTATGTTTTTTACTTTTATATAAAATAAAAGATCTACAGGATGTAACTCAGGATCAGTACAGGATAAGTAATGTCATGTATGTACACAGTGACTGCACCAGCAGCAGAATAGTGAGTGCAGCTCTGGAGTATAATACAGGATGTAACTCAAAATCAGTACAGGATAAGTAATGTCATGTATGTACACAGTGACTGCACCAGCAGCAGAATAGTGAGTGCAGCTCTGGGGTATAATACAGGATGTAACTCAGGAACAGTACAGGATAAGTAATGTCATGTATGTACACAGTGACTGCACCAGCAGCAGAATAGTGAGTGCAGCTCTGGGGTATAATACAGGATGTAACTCAGGATCAGTACAGGATAAGTAATGTCATGTATGTACACAGTGACTGCACCAGCAGCAGAATAGTGAGTGCAGCTCTGGAGTATAATACAGGATGTAACTCAGGATCAGTACAGGATAAGTAATGTCATGTATGTACACAGTGACTGCAGCAGCAGCAGATAGTGAGTGCAGCTCTGGAGTATAATACAGGATGTAACTCAGGATCAGTACAGGATAAGTAATGTCATGTATGTACACAGTGACTGCACCAGCAGCAGAATAGTGAGTGCAGCTCTGGAGTATAATACAGGATGTAACTCAGGATCAGTACAGGATAAGTAATGTCATGTATGTACACAGTGACTGCACCAGCAGCAGAATAGTGAGTGCAGCTCTGGGGTATAATACAGGATGTAACTCAGGACCAGTACAGGATAAGTAATGTCATGTATGTACACAGTGACTGCACCAGCAGCAGAATAGTGAGTGCAGCTCTGGGGTATAATACAGGATGTAACTCAGGATCAGTACAGGATAAGTAATGTCATGTATGTACACAGTGACTGCACCAGCAGCAGAATAGTGAGTGCTGGATCATTCTGCTGTGTGCTACTGAAGGGTGTGGTTGTGTTCTGCTGAGCTCCTGTGTGAGGGCCAAAATAATGATTATATGCTTCTAATGATTATATGCCTTATGATTGTATACATGTGCCCTTTGCCCTATATTTTGTACTTTGTCTGTTGAGAAATACAGAGCTTTTCCCTTACATCAGTTTTAACCAGACATGCAACTATCAGCGAAACTCAAGTCTTGTGATGGAAAGCAGAAGATGGAAGAGCAGATGTTACTCCAAAGATAGTACCAGGTTTTTGGAGTGAAGTTTAACTTCCTAATCTTCAGGCTACAGAAGATGACGCCTGCATGGCAACCATAATCTAAGTTGGAAGACCAATCAGCAAGAGCCGGGGGGGCCAGACATATATGCTTAGCTATAACCAAATGATTTTAATGTATGTGACCACACCTTTTTCTATGGGTATAAGAAGCTATGTAATCAGGAAATAAACACAGTTCATCTCTTTTTTCTGTTCGGCAAGTTAAGAGCATGAACCTAAGATAAAACAGAACTTCAGTCTTCTGTCTTTTCTTATCCAAACGTGCACGCATGCTCAACTAATTTGGAGTGTCTGAGAGAAGAGTGTAAGGCGGGATTGACCCGACCCTGACACCACCTGGAGCAAACCCAATCCACCCAGGCCTGCTCTCTCCTCCCCAGGGAGGGAGTGGGTTCTGTGGGATGAATCAAGCTGGAAAGTCCCAGGCTCCTGTCTCCCGGACCAGGCCGGCGGGGGGCAGGAGAAGCCAGTTACCGGCCAAAACGGATGGCGTGAGAAGATCTGCCCGGAGCCAAGGACGCAGCGATGTGACCTCGGCTGCCACCCCCAAGACCCAGGGAAGCCGCAAGGTCTCCGGTTCACAGAAGATCAAGGCAAGTGACATCAGCCTAAGTGCTCCTCCCGGAAAGCTGAGTGGTTCGGCTGAAAAGCTGGGTGCTCACTGAGGTGTTGAAAAAGCATGGGGTGATCTTAAGGCCCGGGAGTCTGCTACCATCTATGGCTCCCGGATTGCTGAGCACCTCCGTGAGTACGAGGAAGCTGGAAAAGCGCTGAGGAGGCTCCAGGAGGAGATACGGGAGACCGTGGCCCCTAAGAAGAAAAAGTCTGATCTTCTTAACACCATAGACAGACTAAAAGCCGTGGTCACCGCTCTGCAGGAGAAGAGTCGGCTTATCCGTGAAAACAGCGGTCCGTTCAGGGAAAGGCTGGAGAATGATGCGAGGTTTGATGACATGCGCCAGGAGCAGCTGAGAAAGCAGAAGGGGCTTGAGATCCAGGCGGATGACGGCGATGATGAGGAGGATGAGGAAGACCTGCCGTGTCCGTCTGGTGGTCTGCACCAACACCAGCAGGCCTCGCACGACAGGCTGCCTGCGGAGCAAGCGCCATTACCATCAGGCTGCGGCTCTGCCAACCTGGAGGAGGAAAGTGATGACAGCGGCCAGGCCGGGGCGCTAATGGCTCAGATCCGTCAGCTCGAGTCTCCAGTTCACCTCCAGAACTTTTCCTTCGGCGATGATATGCCAGATGACGACCTAAAGAGAAAGAAGAAATCCAAGAAGACCAAGGCGTCTCAGGAGGTGAATCTGGTGTTTCGTCCCCTCCCTGTTCCCTCCGGGCGGGCAGCAGTGTCAGCCTGTCGTGTAGGCCCCGTTACCCAGCCCAGCACGAATCCTGCAGTGGACTCGGTGCCAGGGTGCGGGGAGAGTGCAAAGCCACGTTCCATCATGGCGCAGAGCACCAGTCTTGTTTGCAGTAGCAAGGATGGTGCAGGGAAGGCATCGGCCGAAAGGCCGGACAGTGAGGGCGATCCGGCAGGTCCTGGTACTGTGCGCTGCCCCCCAGTGGGAGGGGGGGTGGCCCAGTGCCAGGGGCGGTGGCTCCTGTGGCCCCTAGCGCTGTGGCTGCTGCTAGCTCCAGTGAGTGGCAGCGGCAGTGTGATGGGGCTGCTGGGGCTTGTGGTGCGGCGCCTCCCAAGCGTCCTGTGCAGCCTGCGGGAAAGGGCGAAGGAAAAATGTTGTTTTGCATTGGGGCATCAGACACAGGAGATGGTAATAAGAAACTGTCCGGACTCAATAAAGATGAGAGGCCTCTTTCATCCAGCGAGCAGCGGTGGACAAACATTAAAAGAAAAGCTGGACAACAAGGGGTTAATGCCAATGAGGCAGAGGGCACAAGTAAGATCGGGGTTGGAGCTGCCTCTTCTCAGGCTGTATCAGCTATGGAGGTGGCTCTACCCCCAGTGCCCAGTGATGCCGAGGCAACCCCAGGTCCTCCTGGCCCAGCTGGTGTGAGTGATGCAAGGAAGCGAGGCAGTAATGCACATAGTGTGGTGAATGTGGGAGTGGTGAATGGTGCTGAGGGGGGTGATCCTGTTGTGCGTGCTGGACCTTCTGCACCCCCAGTGGTGGCCGCTCCTATAAGGAGCTATGCCAGTGTCACCACTGGGGCAAGTGGGGTTAACTCCTTGTCTCCTGGCTCTGGGAATAGCGTTTTGCAAAGGCGTCTTCTGGAGGCTCTCAGGAGAGGGGAAAAGTCAATCACTGTAGAGGGGAGAGAGGTTGATCTGTCCTTCTGGACAGACAGGCATGGCCTGGCAGCCTTCCAAGAGAAAAGGGGGGGAGAGACTGTATGGTCTTTACCCACAACTGGGCCCGGAGCTTCCCGTAGGAATGTGGTTCGTCTTCACTGGAGGGGCAGTGACGCATGCCCACCCAGGTCAAGGGTGGTGGAGCTCCTCCTGAAGATGAACTTCAGGGCTAGTGACATCTTTGCCCTGATACATCCTTATGGTACTCCGGAGTTCGATGTCAGCTTTGTCCGGCCGGAGGGCTTAGAGCTCTTCTGGTCGAATTATGAGCTGGCAAAGAACGAGCTCGCATGGCGAGACTTTGCTGTGCAAGCAGTGTCTCGCCAAAACGCAGTCAAGAAGGTGACCGTTTTGACCCGTAACGAGTCACTTTCTTGCATGGACATCATGACTTGGCTAAGTCGTTATGGTGAGGTTGTACAGGTACCGCAGAAAAACCGCGATGAATTTGGCATTTGGTCTGGGGCCTGGACCTTCATGATGAAGTTGAAGTGTTCAGGCGGCACAGTCGCCCACATTCCTTCTTCAGCCTTTCTTGGGCGAGACAGAATCCTGATTTTCTACCAGGGGCAGCCGAAGGTCTGTCACAGGTGCGGTGACCCCACACACTTTAGCGCCAGCTGCCAAGTGCAGAAGTGCGCTTTGTGTGGTGGGCTAGGTCATCTCGCTGCATCCTGTAAGGACATTAGGTGTAACCTGTGTGGTGAGCTCGGTCACCCTTTCAGCCGTTGTCCTCGCTCCTTTGCCAATGCGGTTGTGACCCCAGTGGAGGAGAGCCATGAGGTTGCTTCTGCTGGGGAAGGTACAAGCAGAGGTGGAGGAGCTGAGGGGCCTGTGAAGAAAAGCAAGAATAAGTCACCTTCTCAGTTGAGGCGGCTTGAAGCCAGACAAAAAGGGAGAGAACTGGGGAAGCCTCAGGTTGCTGGGGTGACCCTTGGTCCTTCCTCAGAGGATGGTCTTGCTACTGAGGCCCTGAGGGATGATGAGTTGGATGAGGAGGTCAGGAGGATGGAGCACGAGAAAGGTGCCATGTCCTCCACGTCCTCCCATTATGAGAGTATGGATGAGGATAACAGGATTTGGCTAGAAAATAAGCGTAAGCAGAAAAAGAAAAAACGCGGCCTATCTAAGGAACCTAAGGAAGGGAAAACTTCCTCCCCTCTGGTTGAGCTTTCCAACCGGTTCCTCACCCTCGATGAGATTGCCTCCTTGGGAAGAGGGGCTGAGGGTGGGGTTCTGGAGGTGGCGGCGGAGCAGCCTGCAGGGGGCGCCGAGTCTCTATCCTCTGGGGATGCTGGGTCCTCAGAGTGGGAGACTGACTCAGAGTCAGGAGACAAGGACGAAGGAGAGGGTGGTCCGGGTGGGTCCTTGGGGGCCAATAATAATATGGACACCTCAGTTTCATTTAAGAGAAGTTGCCCTAAATCTGATGGGAAAAAAGAAAGGGGATCATCTTCAGAGGACAGTAGAGGGAAGGGGAATAGTAAGAAAAAAGCCGTCTAACTCAATCACTCATGATGGCGGCACCCACTCCGTTGACGCTGGCATCCATTAATGTCACCAGCATTAAGTCTGATGCAGCTAGATTTGCGGCCATTGATTTTCTTGGCCGTGTTGAAGCCGACATTTTATTTTTGCAGGAGACCAGGCTGCCAGATTTGGCGGCCGTGTATAAAGCTAAGAGGGAGTGGAGACACGGGCCTTCCTATTGGTCTCTTGCGGCCGAGCCGTATAGCGGAGTGGCGGTCCTTTTTTCCGCACCGGTAGAATGCCGACGAGTTATTGAGTTAGAAATGGGGAGGTGCCTGATCCTGGATGTCCTCATGAAGGGACAAAAACTTCGCCTAATTAACATCTATGGTCCCCAGTCCAAGTGGGACAGGAAGTGTCTCTTTATGAGGATCAAGCCCTACCTTTTTACAAGTCGGCAGGTGGTCTTTGGAGGGGACTTCAATGCTGTCACGAGGTCCCAGGATAGGGGAGGTTCCAGAGACAAGCTGACTTATGATAGCGTCGCTCTTAATAGCATAGCTAGTGAGGCTCGCCTGGTGGATGTCCACATCCGGCACACCCCAGGCCACGCGGGGTTCACCTATTATAGGGGTAGCTGCAGGTCTAGAATAGACAGGTTTTATTTAAAGGAGGAAGCCATTTCTTCAGCAGTGTCCGTTGTTGAGGTGGAGTTCTCCGACCACTGTCTAATTTTGTTTTCTCTGAATGTTACAGAGACCCCCCGGATGGGAAGAGGCTACTGGAAGCTCAATTCGTCTCTCCTGGAAGAAGCGGAGATCAGACAATCCTTTGAGGACTTTCTTCAGAGCCAGGTACCATTGCTGGGCCTTTGTAGCAGTAAGTCAGAGTGGTGGGAGATGCTCAAGAAGAGGGTGGCGAGATTCTTCCGCCAGCTCTCGAGCCTCAGGAGCCTGGACAGGTACCGCCTGTATCAGGGCCTGAGGAGGAAACTCGAGCATCTCGTCTCGACTGGAGGTAGTCGTGAGGACATCTCCAGAGTGAAATCCTTGCTGAAGAGGTGTCAGTACGATAGACACGCATCTTTGGTTTTTGAAAGGGACTACGGGAAATACCGCTCACCCGACCCTTACAGAAACTGCAAGATGTCAGTGAATGGTAAAGTTGTCACAGGACTGGTTGACAGTACGGGATCCCTGAAAAGGTCCAGATCAGGGATTCTGGAGGTCGTCAGATCCTTCTACTCACACCTCTTCGGCAGGAAGGATCTAGATCGGGATGTGATGTCGGCTTTCCTGGCTGAAACTATCCCTGAGCCAGGAGTAGACCCTTCGCTTGATGTTTTGACAGAGATGATCAGGGAAGAGGAAGTCAGCCGGGCGATTGAAGGGCTCGCCGTCAAGAAATCGCCAGGTCCGGATGGCTTAACATCTGAGAGTTTTATAAGACCTTTAAAGACGCCTTGGTTCTCCTCTTGACCGAGGTATTCAATGAGTGTCTTTCCTCGGGCGCTCTGCCGAAGTCAATGAGGAGGTCAGCCCTGATCATCCTGTCAAAGGGTAAGGACCGATCTCGTATTGAGAACTGGCGTCCCATAGCGCTTCTCAATACGGACAGAAAGGTTTTGGCAAAGGTGCTGTTTAATCGGCTGGTGCAGTTTGCGCCCCGACTCCTTTCGGGGACCCAGCACTGCTCTGTTCCAGGCCGCAGTACATTTAGTGCCGTGCTTTGTGTCCGGGAGGCAGTGAATCAGGGCAGGGCTGGTAACTAGAAGGGGTACTTGCTGTCCTTGGATCAGGCAAAAGCGTTTGATCGGGTTAACGAGTACCTCTGGTCTGTCCTTCTGAGGTATGGCCTGCCGGGCGGGTTTGTCAATTGGCTGAAAGTTTTGTACGCAGGGGCAGAGAGTTTCCCGCTTGTGAACGGTTGGATTGGCCGCTCTTGTGAGGTTGGGTCTGGTGTTCCTTTGGGCCCACTTTTATACGTGTTCACGATCGACCCATTCCTTAGGAGGGTTGATCGTGGGCCGTTGGTGGTAGTCGCGATGGATCGGGCAGCACCGGAAACCACTCTAAGGGTGGTAGCGTATGCTGATGATGTCACTGTTTTTGTGTCCTCGAGAGGGGAGGCGCAATGGGTGATGTCAGAGGTCGATCGCTACTCGGAGGCTTCTGGGTCCAAGATCAACCGGGATAAGTGTGAGAGTCTCTGGCTGGGAGAGGGAGGTCCAGGCTTTGATCTCCCGGACACTCTTTCAGGGCCCCAAGACTCTGCCAAAGTTCTTGGCATCGAATTTGGCCAGGGGGATTACCCCATGCAAAACTGGGACAGCAGGCTTAAGATCGCCGCCCAGAAGGTGGACCAGTGGAAGGGTTGGTCTTTGACCCCCAGAGAAAGGGTTAATCTGATCAAAACCTTCCTGCTCCCGCTGCTGATTTATCTGGGCAGTGTGTGCATGTTGCCAGAACCCCTCTGGACTCGGGTTTACAGTCTGTTCTTCCAGCTGTTATGGGGGAATAGGCTGAACCTAATCAAGAGGGAGGTTACTTACCGCACGAGGAGACAAGGAGGGTTGTGTATGGTCAACCCTGTGGTATTCCTAGTGAATACCTTTCTTAAGATCAATGTAGCAAACCTCTGGAAAGAGAGGGCTCCTCCGTGGGTATACTCCTGTAGGGGATGGGCTCCTCCGTGGGTATACTCCTGCAGGGGATGGGCTCCTCCGTGGGTATACTCCTGCAGGGGATGGGCTCCTCCGTGGGTATACTCCTGCAGGGGATGGGCGCCTCCGTGGGTATACTCCTGCAGGGGATGGGCGCCTCCGTGGGTATACTCCTGCAGGGGATGGGCTCCTCCGTGGGTATACTCCTGTAGGGGATGGTTTCGGCCTTTCTTCCAGGATTGGGAGACAGGAGGACAAGTGAAGGATCGTCGCACACCACATGGGCATCTTTCGGCTTACGCTACCCCGGTTCTGAAGGCGATTCGCCGGTGGGGTCTGGGAATGTGGCAGATCAGGACCATGTCGAGGAAACTCCTTGACAAAAGGGTTCTGTTTGCCTGTTTCCAGAAGCCTCTGGCCCTCAGGGATTGCCCAAGTCGGGATCTTGGGGTGGGTTTAGGTCTTTTGAATTCCATCAGGATCCCCTTGAAGTTTTGGGACGTGACTTGGCGCTGCTTCCATGGAAAGCTGTGTGTGAGAGACAATCTGAAGTGTAGGAGCTCTGAGGAAAGGGGTTTCCCTGGGAGGAGTGCGGTGGCCTGCTGGAGAGCATGGACCACTTCCTGCTTCAGTGCCCCTATAACACAGAGGTGTACAACCGGGTGGGCGCTTCCATCCATTGGCCCGGGTTGGCCGGTCTCTCCTATGTGGAGTGGGCCTATAGAGCATTCAGAGGCCTGGGTGGCCGGGACCGCTGCACGTTATTCCTAGTCAGTCTAGTGGTCAGGTACCACACGTGGAACTCACAGTGCTTAGTATCGACGCAGCGTATAATCCTCCCGGTGGATGAGGTGGTTAGGAACATTCTGGGTGACTTGGGGAAGGTACGCTCTCTGGAGTATGAGAGGCTGGGCACAGGGAGGGCCTCTCTCCTTAGTGCCCCTTAGTCTGTCCTCCCCCCCCCTCCTGGTGAAGGTGTGCTCTCTGGAGTATGAGAGGCTGGGCACGGGGAGGACCTCTCTCCTTAGTGTCCCTTAGTCTGTCCCCCCCCCCCTCCTGGTGAAGGTGTGCTCTCTGGAGTATGAGAGGCTGGGCACGGGGAGGACCTCTCTCCTTAGTGCCCCTTTGTCCTCTCCCCCCTGGTGAAGGTGCGCTCTCTGGAGTATGAGAGGCTGGGCACGGGGAAGGCCTCTCTCCTTAGTGTCCCTTAGTCTGTCCTCTCCCCTCCTGGTGAAGGTGCGCTCTCTAGAGTATGAGAGGCTGGGCATGGGGAGGGCCTCTGTCCTTTGGAGGGGGTTCTCCTTAGTGTCCCTTAGTCTGTCCTCTCCCCTCCTGGTGAAGGTGCGCTCTCTGGAGTATGAGAGGCTGGGCACGGGGAGAGCCTCTCTCCTTAGTGTCCCTTAGTCTGTCCTCTCCCCACTGGTGAAGGTGCGCTCTCTGGAGTATGAGAGGATGGGCACGGGGAGGACCTCTCTCCTCAGTGTCCCTTAGTCTGTCCTCTCCCCTCCTGGTGAAGGTGCGCTCTCTGGAGTATGAGAGGATGGGCACGGGGAGGACCTCTCTCCTCAGTGTCCCTTAGTCTGTCCTCTCCCCTCCTGGTGAAGGTGCGCTCTCTGGAGTATGAGAGGCTGGGCACGGGGAGGACCTCTCTCCTCAGTGTCCCTTAGTCTGTCCTCTCCCCTCCTGGTGAAGGTGCGCTCTCTGGAGTATGAGAGGCTGGGCACGGGGAGGGCCTCTCTCCTTAGTGTCCCTAAGTCTGTCCTCTGCTCCTGGTGAAGGTGCGCTCTCTGGAGTATGAGAGGCTGGGCATGGGGAGGACCTCTCTCCTTAGTGTCCCTTAGTCTGTCATCTCCCTCCTCGTGAAGGTGCGCTCTCTGGAGTATGAGAGGCTGGGCACGGGGAGGGCCTCTCTCCTTAGTGTCCCTTAGTCTGTCCTCTCCCCCCTGGTGAAGCTGCGCTCTCTGGAGTATGAGAGGCTGGGCACGGGGAGGGCCTCTCTCCTTAGTGTCCCTTAGTCTGTCCTCTCCCCTCCTGGTGAAGGTGCGCTCTCTGGAGTATGAGAGGCTGGGCACGGGGAGGACCTCTCTCCTTAGTGCCCCTTAGTCTGTCCTCTCCCTCCTGGTGAAGGTGCGCTCTCTGGAGTATGAGAGGCTGGGCACGGGGAGGACCTCTCTCCTTAATGCCCCTTAGTCTGTCCTCTCCCTCCTGGTGAAGGTACGCTCTCTGGAGTATGAGAGGCTGGGCACGGGGAGGACCTCTCTCCTTAGTGTCCCTTAGTCTGTCCTCTCCCTCCTGGTGAAGGTGCGCTCTCTGGAGTATGAGAGGCTGGGCACAGGGAGGGCCTCTCTCCTTAGTGCCCCTTAGTCTGTCCTCTCCCTCCTGGTGAAGGTGCGCTCTCTGGAGTATGAGAGGCTGGGCACGGGGAGGACCTCTCTCCTTAGTGTTCCTTAGTCTGTCCTCTCCCCTCCTGGTGAAGGTGCGCTCTCTGGAGTATGAGAGGCTGGGCACGGGGAGGACCTCTCTCCTTAGTGTCCCTTAGTCTGTCCTCTCCCCTCCTGGTGAAGTTGCGCTCTCTGGAGTATGAGAGGCTGGGCACGGGGAGGACCTCTCTCCTTAGTGTCCCTTAGTCTGTCCTCTCCCCCCTGGTGAAGGTGCGCTCTCTGGAGTATGAGAGGCTGGGCACGGGGAGGGCCTCTCTCCTTTGGAGGGGGTTCTCCTTTAGTGTCCCTTAGTCTGTCATCTCCGCTCCTGGTGTTGGGCTGATGCTGCACTGTAGATTTATGGTATTAATAAGTTTTTAGTTTTTGTTTTGTACCATGTTTTTCATCATGTTACGTAGTATATGCTGTATATATTGTATATAGTGTGTATATTGTATGTATTGTATGTATTGGGGTTTGGGATCTAGTGTTAGGTTGGGAGGGGGGTGATGGTGGTGGGATTTTGGGATTTATGAACTGACCTTGGACACTGGTCTGGACTACTTCGGACGTTAGACCAGTGTCTGGGGGGAGGGGAGGGTGCGGGCGAGAGATCTAGTGCAGTGTAGTGTTATGTGTATTCTGTGTTTGTTAGATTAAAAATAATAATAATAATAATTGGGGTGTGTGTGTTAATTTATGTTTATTGGTGGGTGTGGCTTGTTGATGGTTTTGGTGTAGGGTGTGATAATTGGTGGGTGTGGCTTGTTGAGGGGTCTGGTTCAGGATGTGATAATTGGTGGGTGGGGTTGTGGTATTTGGTGTAGGGTGTGATATTGGTGGGTGTGGCTTGTTGATGGGTTTGGTGTAGGGTGTGATATTGGTGGGTGTGGCTTGTTGATGGGTTTGGTGTAGGGTGTGATAATTGGTGGGTGTGGCTTGTTGATGGGTTTGGTGTAGGGTGTGATAATTGGTGGGTGTGGCTTGTTGAGGGGTCTGGTGTAGAATGTGATAATTGGTGGGTGTGGCTTGTTGAGGGGTCTGGTTCAGGATGTGATAATTGGTGGGTGGGGTTGTGGTATTTGGTGTAGGATGTGATATTGGTGGGTGTGGCTTGTTGATGGGTTTGGTGTAGGGTGTGATAATTGGTGGGTGTGGCTTGTTTAGGGTTTGGTGTAGGATGTGATAATTGATGGGTGTGGCTTGTTGAAGGGTTTGGTGTAGGATGTGATAATTGGTGGGTGTGGCTTGTTTAGGGTTTGGTGTAGGATGTGATAATTGGTGGGTGTGGCATGTTGAGGGGTTTGGTGTGGGATGTGATAATTGGTGGGTGGGGTTGTGGTACTTGGTGTAGTTCCTGTTATCTCTGGGTGTGACTGGGGCTGGAGCTGAGTTATTGTATATATTGTATATTATGTTATGTATTGTTATGTTTTATACTATATAGTTTAATGAAAGTTCTACAGGAGAAGGGACATTCTGGGTAAATTGGGGGTCAGTGGAACGCGCACTCACCCGATCGGCTTCTTTGATTTGTTGAATTCCTTTATTACTCTCTGTACATCATCGTGGACACGACATGATTCACCATCAACTGCAAAGGATGAGCTGCAACACAAGGGAGCGATCAGCAGCAGAGAGAATGTCCCCCCCACAGCCCCCCGCACCCCCCAGCCACTCATACATGTGAGAGTCGTGGCCATGTACCGTGTCCTCCACAGTTACGGGCTCGGCACTATACACCGGTCTGTGATGGTCATACATGTGAACGTCGTGGCCATGTACCGTGTCCTCCACAGTTATGGGCTCGGCACTATACACCGGTCTGTGATGATCATACATGTGGGTGTCGTGACCATGTACCGTGTCCTCCACAGTTATTGGCTCGGCACTATACACCGGTCTGTGATGGTCATACATGTGGGCGTCGTGGCCATGTACTGTGTCCTCCACAGTTACGGGCTCGGCACTATACACCGGTCTGTGATGGTCATACATGTGAACGTCGTGGCCATGTACCGTGTCCTCCACAGTTACGGGCTCGGCACTATACACCGGTCTGTGATGATCATACATGTGGGTGTCGTGACCATGTACCGTGTCCTCCACAGTTATTGGCTCGGCACTATACACCGGTCTGTGATGATCATACATGTGAGCGTCGTGGCCATGTACCGTGTCCTCCACAGTTATGGGCTCGGCACTATACACCGGTCTGTGATGATCATACATGTGGGCGTCGTGGCCATGTAGCGTGCCCTCCACAGTTACGGGCTCAGCACTATACACCGGTCTGTGCTGGTCATACATGTGAGCGTCGTGGCCATGTACCGTGTCCTCCACAGTTACGGGCTCGGCACTATACACCGGTCTGTGATGGTCATACATGTGGGCGTCGTGGCCATGTACCGTGTCCTCCACAGTTACGGGCTCGGCACTATACACCGGTCTGTGATGGTCATACATGTGAGCGTCGTGGCCATGTACCGTGTCCTCCACAGTTACGGGCTCGGCACTATACACCGGTCTGTGATGGTCATACATGTGGGTGTCGTGGCCATGTACCGTGTCCTCCACAGTTACGGGCTCGGCACTATACACCGGTCTGTGATGGTCATACATGTGGGCGTCGTGGCCATGTACCGTGTCCTCCACAGTTACCGGCTCGGCACTATACACCGGTCTGTGATGGTCATACATGTGGGCGTCGTGGCCATGTACCGTGTCCTCCACAGTTACGGGCTCGGCCCTATACACCGGTCTGTGATGCTGGAATCTATCCAGTTCTACACAAGTGCACTGAAATGAAATCAGTGAGACGGTCCACGGGGCAGCGGGTCCTCCGGAAAGAGCGGCAGGTATTGGCAGATCCCACACACATGGAGCGAGTGTCAGCGTGAGAGAGCAGGAGTTCAGGGTCCACCAGTAAATCTCACACATGGAGCGAGTTAGGACTCATGTACAAGTGGCCAAAACTTAGGTGCCTGCAACATCCAGGCCACCACAGGCCACCACAGGCCACAGCTTTCCGGGCCTGCAGACGGCGGGCATTAGGGGGACATGAGGCAGAGGGGGGGTCTCCTCCATGAAGGACGTCCAACAATATATTGTAATACAACCCGACCCTCGCCCCTTATACTCACAGATTCTTGGCTGCCCCAAAGCCTCCTGGGAAAATAACCGCATCATGATCCTGAGCGTTCAGCTGCGACAGGGCCGCAACGTCACCGCGAGCAATCCTGGCCGACTCCGCCAACACATTCCTGCAGACGAGAGGACATCATGCGTCAATCAGGGAGAAGGGAAAACCAGGAGACAAGTGGCACCCGAGGGATTCACTAAACTGTTCTAGAAGGTCCAAAGACTTTACTAAGAGCAGACAGGATCAGAACCGAGTCACAGGTCCAATAACCAACTGTGGCATCTCATTCCACTAACTGACCCCAGAATCACTGGAGTTTATATCTGTATATTATACATCCCCTATACATTATATATACACATTACATACACATTACCTCCATAGTGTACATCACCTTTACATTACATACACATTACCTCCATAGTGTACATCCCCTTTACATTACATACACATTACCTCCATAGTGTACATCCCCTTTACATTATATACACATTACCTTCATAGTGTACATCCCCTATACATTATATACACATTACCTCCATAGTGTACATCCCCTTTACATTACATACACATTACCTTCATAGTGTACATCCCCTATACATTATATACACATTACCTCCATAGTGTACATCCCCTTTACATTACATACACATTACCTTCATAGTGTACATCACCTTTACATTATATACACATTACCTCCATAGTGTACATCCCCTTTACATTACATACACATTACCTTCATAGTGTACATCCCCTATACATTATATACACATTACCTCCATAGTGTACATCCCCTTTACATTACATACACATTACCTTCATAGTGTACATCCCCTATACATTATATACACATTACCTCCATAGTGTACATCCCCTTTACATTATATACACATTACCTTCATAGTGTACATCCCCTATACATTATATATACATTACCTCCATAGTGTACATCCCCTTTACATTATATATACATTACCTTCATAGTGTACATCCCCTATACATTATATACACATTACCTCCATAGTGTACATCCCCTTTACATTACATACACATTACCTTCATAGTGTACATCACCTTTACATTATATACACATTACCTTCATAGTGTACATCCCCTTTACATTACATACACATTACCTCCATAGTGTACATCCCCTTTACATTACATACACATTACCTCCATAGTGTACATCCCCTTTACATTATATATACATTACCTCCATAGTGTACATCCCCTTTACATTATATACACATTACCTTCATAGTGTACATCCCCTTTACATTATATACACATTAACTTCATAGTGTACATCCCCTTTACATTACATACACATTACCTCCATAGTGTACACCCCCTTTACATTACATACACATTACCTTCATAGTGTACATCCCCTTTACATTATATATACATTACCTCCATAGTGTACATCCCCTTTACATTATATATACATTACCTCCATAGTGTACATCCCCTTTACATTATATACACATTACCTTCATAGTGTACATCCCCTTTACATTATATACACATTAACTTCATAGTGTACATCCCCTTTACATTACATACACATTACCTCCATAGTGTACACCCCCTTTACATTACATACACATTACCTTCATAGTGTACATCCCCTTTACATTATATATACATTACCTCCATAGTGTACATCCCCTTTACATTATATACACATTACCTCCATAGTGTACATCCCCTATACATTACATACACATTACCTCCATAGTGTACATCCCCTTTACATTATATACACATTACCTTCATAGTGTACATCCCCTATACATTACATACACATTACCTCCATAGTGTACATCCCCTTTACATTATATATACATTACCTCCATAGTGTACATCCCCTATACATTACATACACATTACCTCCATAGTGTACATCCCCTTTACATTATATATACATTACCTCCATAGTGTACATCCCCTTTACATTATATACACATTACCTCCATAGTGTACATCCCCTTTACATTACATACACATTACCTCCATAGTGTACATCCCCTTTACATTACATACACATTACCTTCATAGTGTACATCCCCTTTACATTATATACACATTACCTTCATAGTGTACATCCCCTTTACATTATATACACATTACCTTCATAGTGTACATCCCCTTTACATTACATACACATTACCTTCATAGTGTACATCCCCTTTACATTACATACACATTACCTCCATAGTGTACATCCCCTTTACATTACATACACATTACCTTCATAGTGTACATCCCCTTTACATTATATACACATTACCTTCATAGTGTACATCCCCTTTACATTACATACACATTACCTCCATAGTGTACATCCCCTTTACATTATATACACATTACCTTCATAGTGTACATCCCCTTTACATTACACACACATTACCTTCATAGTGTACATCCCCTTTACATTACATACACATTACCTCCATAGTGTACATCACCTTTACATTACATACACATTACCTCCATAGTGTACATCCCCTTTACATTACATACACATTACCTCCATAGTGTACATCCCCTTTACATTATATACACATTACCTCCATAGTGTACATCCCCTTTACATTATATACACATTACCTCCATAGTGTACATCCCCTTTACATTATATACACATTACCTTCATAGTGTACATCCCCTTTACATTATATATACATTACCTTCATAGTGTACATCCCCTTTACATTACATACACATTACCTCCATAGTGTACATCACCTTTACATTACATACACATTACCTCCATAGTGTACATCCCCTTTACATTACATACACATTACCTTCATAGTGTACATCCCCTTTACATTACATACACATTACCTCCATAGTGTACATCCCCTTTACATTACATACACATTACCTTCATAGTGTACATCCCCTTTACATTATATACACATTACCTCCATAGTGTACATCCCCTTTACATTACATACACATTACCTTCATAGTGTACATCACCATTACATTATATACACATTACCTCCATAGTGTACATCCCCTTTACATTATATACACATTACCTTCATAGTGTACATCACCTTTACATTATATACACATTACCTTCATAGTGTACATCCCCTTTACATTATATATACATTACCTTCATAGTGTACATCCCCTTTACATCCCCTTTATATTACAATATCTAATTTCTCAATAAATTCAAATATCAGTAAATGTAATTTTTTTCAGTAATTCAATTCAAACAGTAAAACTTATAAAGACTCATTACACACAGGAGTTACTTACCGGTAACAAGGTTTCCCCAGCACCACGACGGCACCACCCAGAGAGAGGGATCCGCCCCCAGGGGCAGGAAACCTGAGCATAGACACGCCCTTCCTGTCCGGCCTCAGTGGTTACAGAGACTCGGAAGAACCTTCTCAGTACATCAGAAAAAACATTTCCATGTGAGCAAAATTCTGATGCCCAAAATTATTATTTATTTTTAATTCTACCCATGAACCAATAAAAAGGTAGGAACCAATCACCCGGGTGGGAATATACCAGGTGCCGCCGTGGTGCCAGGAAACATCATTACCGCTAGTAACTACTTTCCCCAGCACCACCACGGCACCAACCAGAGGTTTTCAGAGAAATATTTAGGGAGGGATAATAGAGGAGAGAGATTTTCTCTCAAAGAGTTCAAGAGTAGCCGCCACATTGACCGAAGTGTGAGGGGTAAACCCGCATGCTGCCTGACAGGTCCGCTCTAAGGAGGCGTGTCTAATTATACCCAACATGTGGCAAGTGCTCGGGCAGAAAGGGCGCGGACAACTTCTGGGCCACAAAGGGCGCGGACAACTTCTGGGCCACAAAGGGCGCGGACAACTTCTGGGCCACAAAGGGCGCGGACAACTTCTGGGCCACAAAGGGCGCGGACAACTTCTGGGCCACAAAGGGCGCGGACAACTTCTGGGCCACAAAGGGCGCGGACAACTTCTGGGCCACAAAGGGCGCGGACAACTTCTGGGCCACAAAGGGCGCGGACAACTTCTGGGCCACAAAGGGCGCGGACAACTTCTGGGCCACAAAGGGCGCGGACAACTTCTGGGCCACAAAGGGCGCGGACAACTTCTGGGCCACAAAGGGCGCGGACAACTTCTGGGCCACAAAGGGCGCGGACAACTTCTGGGCCACAAAGGGCGCGGACAACTTCTGGGCCACAAAGGGCGCGGACAACTTCTGGGCCACAAAGGGCGCGGACAACTTCTGGGCCACAAAGGGCGCGGACAACTTCTGGGCCACAAAGGGCGCGGACAACTTCTGGGCCACAAAGGGCGCGGACAACTTCTGGGCCACAAAGGGCGCGGACAACTTCTGGGCCACAAAGGGCGCGGACAACTTCTGGGCCACAAAGGGCGCGGACAACTTCTGGGCCACAAAGGGCGCGGACAACTTCTGGGCCACAAAGGGCGCGGACAACTTCTGGGCCACAAAGGGCGCGGACAACTTCTGGGCCACAAAGGGCGCGGACAACTTCTGGGCCACAAAGGGCGCGGACAACTTCTGGGCCACAAAGGGCGCGGACAACTTCTGGGCCACAAAGGGCGCGGACAACTTCTGGGCCACAAAGGGCGCGGACAACTTCTGGGCCACAAAGGGCGCGGACAACTTCTGGGCCACAAAGGGCGCGGACAACTTCTGGGCCACAAAGGGCGCGGACAACTTCTGGGCCACAAAGGGCGCGGACAACTTCTGGGCCACAAAGGGCGCGGACAACTTCTGGGCCACAAAGGGCGCGGACAACTTCTGGGCCACAAAGGGCGCGGACAACTTCTGGGCCACAAAGGGCGCGGACAACTTCTGGGCCACAAAGGGCGCGGACAACTTCTGGGCCACAAAGGGCGCGGACAACTTCTGGGCCACAAAGGGCGCGGACAACTTCTGGGCCACAAAGGGCGCGGACAACTTCTGGGCCACAAAGGGCGCGGACAACTTCTGGGCCACAAAGGGCGCGGACAACTTCTGGGCCACAAAGGGCGCGGACAACTTCTGGGCCACAAAGGGCGCGGACAACTTCTGGGCCACAAAGGGCGCGGACAACTTCTGGGCCACAAAGGGCGCGGACAACTTCTGGGCCACAAAGGGCGCGGACAACTTCTGGGCCACAAAGGGCGCGGACAACTTCTGGGCCACAAAGGGCGCGGACAACTTCTGGGCCACAAAGGGCGCGGACAACTTCTGGGCCACAAAGGGCGCGGACAACTTCTGGGCCACAAAGGGCGCGGACAACTTCTGGGCCACAAAGGGCGCGGACAACTTCTGGGCCACAAAGGGCGCGGACAACTTCTGGGCCACAAAGGGCGCGGACAACTTCTGGGCCACAAAGGGCGCGGACAACTTCTGGGCCACAAAGGGCGCGGACAACTTCTGGGCCACAAAGGGCGCGGACAACTTCTGGGCCACAAAGGGCGCGGACAACTTCTGGGGCAGAAAGGGCGCGGACAACTTCTGGGGCAGAAAGGGCGCGGACAACTTCTGGGGCAGAAAGGGCGCGGACAACTTCTGGGGCAGAAAGGGCGCGGACAACTTCTGGGGCAGAAAGGGCGCGGACAACTTCTGGGGCAGAAAGGGCGCGGACAACTTCTGGGGCAGAAAGGGCGCGGACAACTTCTGGGGCAGACTCCTCAGCTACTACATGGGTCAAATTCTACTCTTCATAGAGGTCTAGACCAGCGAGTAAGCTGATTATTTGCCTTTACACAATACACATGCTCTTAGGATATATTATAACCCGAGCCCCTGGCCTCCAGGTTATGAAATCCTTCGTCCCCTCAGACTTTGAATTGGTGCCAAGGAACCTAAGAAATATTCTGTATGACCAATAAGATAGCGGAGGCCAGATCCCAAATACTTCCGGAGCCACAATCCTTCACGAGAAGGGACATCCTACTGCCGGACCCAATGTGGAGACTTTATGACCCAATTGCCTCTGGATTTCATGTCAACTTACTGACCAGAGGGCGGAAGAGAAAAAATGATACCAGAGAATATTAGAATGTTCCAGATCACCCTGACATTTACATGTGACGGAGGCTCTGCCGCTCTTCTATATATTGTATATCTATATCTAGGATGTTCCTAAGGAAGGCGTCTCAGCATCTCCCTGTACATTGTATCATCCTCTGACAACTTACTCCTTGTTGTCAGACTCTGGGACTGCAGACTCTCTGGAAAACCTTTCATATAATAAGTATAAGAACCTCTTAGCTTCCAGGGGTCGGACCCCCCGACTGTCTAGTGAAGGTTACAGCCTGTCCCAGGGTGTGGCTTATACTGTATCCATCTTAAACCTTGCTATGAGAAGGGGCAGCTTTGCCCCAATGGCCGATAACTGCCCTATATACAGCACAGAGGAATGACTGGACATGAAGGGAAACACCAGGGCCGTCGCTTCCATTGCTCCAGATAACTGCCCTATATACAGCACAGAGGAATGACTGGACATGAAGGGAAACACCAGGGCCGTCGCTTCCATCGCTCCAGATAACTGCCCTATATACAACACAGAGGAATGACTGGACATGAAGGGAAACACCAGGGCCGTCGCTTCCATTGCTCCAGATAACTGCCCTATATACAGCACAGAGGAATGACTGGACATGAAGGGAAACACCAGGGCCGTCGCTTCCATCGCTCCAGATAACTGCCCTATATACAGCACAGAGGAATGACTGGACATGAAGGGAAACACCAGGGCCGGCGCTTCCATTGCTCCGATGACTGCCCTATATACAACACAGAGGAATGACTGGACATGAAGGGAAACACCAGGGCCGTCGCTTCCATTGCTCCAGATAACTGCCCTATATACAGCACAGAGGAATGACTGGACATGAAGGGAAACACCAGGGCCGGCGCTTCCATTGCTCCGATGACTGCCCTATATACAACACAGAGGAATGACTGGACATGAAGGGAAACACCAGGGCCGTCGCTTCCATTGCTCCAGATAACTGCCCTATATACAGCACAGAGGAATGACTGGACATGAAGGGAAACACCAGGGCCGTCGCTTCCATTGCTCCAGATAACTGCCCTATATACACCAGAGGAATGACTGGACATGAAGGGAAACACCAGGGCCGTCGCTTCCATTGCTCCAGATAACTGCCCTATATACAGAACAGAGGAATGACTGGACATGAAGGGAAACACCAGGGCCATCGCTTCCATTGCTCCAGATAACTGCCCTATATACAGCACAGAGGAATGACTGGACATGAAGGGAAACACCAGGGCCGGCGCTTCCATCGCTCCAGATAACTGCCCTATATACAGCACAGAGGAATGACTGGACATGAAGGGAAACACCAGGGCCGTCGCTTCCATCGCTCCAGATAACTGCCCTATATACAGCACAGAGGAATGACTGGACATGAAGGGAAACACCAGGGCCGTCGCTTCCATCGCTCCAGATAACTGCCCTATATACAACAGAGGAATGACTGGACATGAAGGGAAACACCAGGGCCGTCGCTTCCATTGCTCCAGATAACTGCCCTATATACAGCACAGAGGAATGACTGGACATGAAGGGAAACACCAGGGCCGTCGCTTCCATCGCTCCAGATAACTGCCCTATATACAGCAGAGGAATGACTGGACATGAAGGGAAACACCAGGGCCGTCGCTTCCATCGCTCCAGATAACTGCCCTATATACAGCACAGAGGAATGACTGGACATGAAGGGAAACACCAGGGCCGTCGCTTCCATCGCTCCAGATAACTGCCCTATATACAGCACAGAGGAATGACTGGACATGAAGGGAAACACCAGGGCCGTCGCTTCCATTGCTCCAGATAACTGCCCTATATACAACACAGAGGAATGACTGGACATGAAGGGAAACACCAGGGCCGTCGCTTCCATTGCTCCAGATAACTGCCCTATATACAGCACAGAGGAATGACTGGACATGAAGGGAAACACCAGGGCCGTCGCTTCCATTGCTCCAGATAACTGCCCTATATACAACAGAGGAATGACTGGACATGAAGGGAAACACCAGGGCCGTCGCTTCCATTGCTCCAGATAACTGCCCTATATACAACACAGAGGAATGACTGGACATGAAGGGAAACACCAGGGCCGTCGCTTCCATTGCTCCAGATAACTGCCCTATATACAGCACAGAGGAATGACTGGACATGAAGGGAAACACCAGGGCCGTCGCTTCCAATGGTCCAGATAACTGCCCTATATACAGCACAGAGGAATGACTGGACATGAAGGGAAACACCAGGGCCGTCGCTTCCATCGCTCCAGATAACTGCCCTATATACAGCACAGAGGAATGACTGGACATGAAGGGAAACACCAGGGCCGTCGCTTCCATTGCTCCGATGACTGCCCTATATACAGCACAGAGGAATGACTGGACATGAAGGGAAACACCAGGGCCGTCGCTTCCAATGGTCCAGATAACTGCCCTATATACAGCACAGAGGAATGACTGGACATGAAGGGAAACACCAGGGCCGTCGCTTCCATTGCTCCAGATAACTGCCCTATATACAGCACAGAGGAATGACTGGACATGAAGGGAAACACCAGGGCCATCGCTTCCATCGCTCCAGATAACTGCCCTATATACAGCACAGAGGAATGACTGGACATGAAGGGAAACACCAGGGCCGTCGCTTCCATTGCTCCAGATAACTGCCCTATAGACAACACAGAGGAATGACTGGACATGAAGGGAAACACCAGGGCCGTCGCTTCCATTGCTCCGATGACTGCTCTATATACAGCACAGAGGAATGACTGGACATGAAGGGAAACACCAGGGCCGTGGCTTCCATCGCTCCAGATAACTGCCCTATATACAGCACAGAGGAATGACTGGACATGAAGGGAAACACCAGGGCCGTCGCTTCCAATGGTCCAGATAACTGCCCTATATACAGCACAGAGGAATGACTGGACATGAAGGGAAACACCAGGGCCGTCGCTTCCATCGCTCCAGATAACTGCCCTATATACAGCAGAGGAATGACTGGACATGAAGGGAAACACCAGGGCCGTCGCTTCCATCGCTCCAGATAACTGCCCTATATACAGCACAGAGGAATGACTGGACATGAAGGGAAACACCAGGGCCATCGCTTCCATTGCTCCAGATAACTGCCCTATATACAACACAGAGGAATGACTGGACATGAAGGGAAACACCAGGGCCGTCGCTTCCATTGCTCCAGATAACTGCCCTATATACAGCACAGAGGAATGACTGGACATGAAGGGAAACACCAGGGCCGTCGCTTCCATTGCTCCAGATAACTGCCCTATATACAACAGAGGAATGACTGGACATGAAGGGAAACACCAGGGCCGTCGCTTCCATTGCTCCAGATAACTGCCCTATATACAACACAGAGGAATGACTGGACATGAAGGGAAACACCAGGGCCGTCGCTTCCATTGCTCCAGATAACTGCCCTATATACAGCACAGAGGAATGACTGGACATGAAGGGAAACACCAGGGCCGTCGCTTCCAATGGTCCAGATAACTGCCCTATATACAGCACAGAGGAATGACTGGACATGAAGGGAAACACCAGGGCCGTCGCTTCCATTGCTCCAGATAACTGCCCTATATACAACAGAGGAATGACTGGACATGAAGGGAAACACCAGGGCCGTCGCTTCCATTGCTCCGATGACTGCTCTATATACAGCACAGAGGAATGACTGGACATGAAGGGAAACACCAGGGCCGTCGCTTCCATTGCTCCAGATAACTGCCCTATATACAGCACAGAGGAATGACTGGACATGAAGGGAAACACCAGGGCCGTCGCTTCCATTGCTCCAGATAACTGCTCTATATACAGCACAGAGGAATGACTGGACATGAAGGGAAACACCAGGGCCGTCGCTTCCATTGCTCCAGATAACTGCCCTATATACACCAGAGGAATGACTGGACATGAAGGGAAACACCAGGGCCGTGGCTTCCATCGCTCCAGATAACTGCCCTATATACAGCACAGAGGAATGACTGGACATGAAGGGAAACACCAGGGCCGTCGCTTCCATCGCTCCAGATAACTGCCCTATATACAGCACAGAGGAATGACTGGACATGAAGGGAAACACCAGGGCCATCGCTTCCATCGCTCCGATGACTGCCCTATATACAGCACAGAGGAATGACTGGACATGAAGGGAAACACCAGGGCCGTCGCTTCCATCGCTCCGATGACTGCCCTATATACAACAGAGGAATGACTGGACATGAAGGGAAACACCAGGGCCGTCGCTTCCATTGCTCCAGATAACTGCCCTATATACAGCACAGAGGAATGACTGGACATGAAGGGAAACACCAGGGCCGTCGCTTCCATTGCTCCAGATAACTGCCCTATATACAGCACAGAGGAATGACTGGACATGAAGGGAAACACCAGGGCCGGCGCTTCCATTGCTCCAGATAACTGCCCTATATACAACACAGAGGAATGACTGGACATGAAGGGAAACACCAGGGCCATCGCTTCCATTGCTCCAGATAACTGCCCTATATACAGCACAGAGGAATGACTGGGCATGAAGGGAAACACCAGGGCCGTCGCTTCCATCGCTCCAGATAACTGCCCTATATACAGCACAGAGGAATGACTGGACATGAAGGGAAACACCAGGGCCGTCGCTTCCATTGCTCCAGATAACTGCCCTATATACAGCACAGAGGAATGACTGGACATGAAGGGAAACACCAGGGCCGTCGCTTCCATTGCTCCAGATAACTGCCCTATATACAACAGAGGAATGACTGGACATGAAGGGAAACACCAGGGCCGTCGCTTCCATTGCTCCAGATAACTGCCCTATATACAGCACAGAGGAATGACTGGACATGAAGGGAAACACCAGGGCCGTCGCTTCCATTGCTCCAGATAACTGCCCTATATACAACAGAGGAATGACTGGACATGAAGGGAAACACCAGGGCCGTCGCTTCCATTGCTCCAGATAACTGCCCTATATACAACAGAGGAATGACTGGACATGAAGGGAAACACCAGGGCCATCGCTTCCATCGCTCCAGATAACTGCCCTATATACAACACAGAGGAATGACTGGACATGAAGGGAAACACCAGGGCCGTCGCTTCCATTGCTCCAGATAACTGCCCTATATACAGCACAGAGGAATGACTGGACATGAAGGGAAACACCAGGGCCGTCGCTTCCATTGCTCCAGATAACTGCCCTATATACAACAGAGGAATGACTGGACATGAAGGGAAACACCAGGGCCGTCGCTTCCATTGCTCCAGATAACTGCCCTATATACAACACAGAGGAATGACTGGACATGAAGGGAAACACCAGGGCCGTCGCTTCCATTGCTCCGATGACTGCCCTATATACAGCAGAGGAATGACTGGACATGAAGGGAAACACCAGGGCCGGCGCTTCCATTGCTCCAGATAACTGCCCTATATACAACACAGAGGAATGACTGGACATGAAGGGAAACACCAGGGCCGTCGCTTCCATTGCTCCAGATAACTGCCCTATATACAGCACAGAGGAATGACTGGACATGAAGGGAAACACCAGGGCCATCGCTTCCATCGCTCCAGATAACTGCCCTATATACAACACAGAGGAATGACTGGACATGAAGGGAAACACCAGGGCCGTCGCTTCCATTGCTCCAGATAACTGCCCTATATACAGCACAGAGGAATGACTGGACATGAAGGGAAACACCAGGGCCGTCGCTTCCATCGCTCCAGATAACTGCCCTATATACAGCACAGAGGAATGACTGGACATGAAGGGAAACACCAGGGCCGTCGCTTCCATTGCTCCAGATAACTGCTCTATATACAGCACAGAGGAATGACTGGACATGAAGGGAAACACCAGGGCCGTCGCTTCCATTGCTCCAGATAACTGCCCTATATACAACACAGAGGAATGACTGGACATGAAGGGAAACACCAGGGCCATCGCTTCCATTGCTCCAGATAACTGCCCTATATACAGCACAGAGGAATGACTGGACATGAAGGGAAACACCAGGGCCGTCGCTTCCATTGCTCCAGATAACTGCCCTATATACAGCACAGAGGAATGACTGGACATGAAGGGAAACACCAGGGCCGTCGCTTCCATTGCTCCAGAGAACTGCCCTATATACAACAGAGGAATGACTGGACATGAAGGGAAACACCAGGGCCGTCGCTTCCATTGCTCCAGATAACTGCCCTATATACAGCACAGAGGAATGACTGGACATGAAGGGAAACACCAGGGCCGTCGCTTCCATCGCTCCAGATAACTGCCCTATATACAACAGAGGAATGACTGGACATGAAGGGAAACACCAGGGCCGTCGCTTCCATCGCTCCGATGACTGCTCTATATACAACAGAGGAATGACTGGACATGAAGGGAAACACCAGGGCCGTTGCTTCCATTGCTCCAGATAACTGCCCTATATACAGCACAGAGGAATGACTGGACATGAAGGGAAACACCAGGGCCATCGCTTCCATTGCTCCAGATAACTGCCCTATATACAGCACAGAGGAATGACTGGACATGAAGGGAAACACCAGGGCCGTCGCTTCCATTGCTCCGATAACTGCCCTATATACAGCACAGAGGAATGACTGGACATGAAGGGAAACACCAGGGCCGTCGCTTCCATTTCTCCAGATAACTGCCCTATATACAGCAGAGGAATGACTGGACATGAAGGGAAACACCAGGGCCATCGCTTCCATTGCTCCAGATAACTGCCCTATATACAGCACAGAGGAATGACTGGACATGAAGGGAAACACCAGGGCCGTCGCTTCCATTGCTCCAGATAACTGCCCTATATACAGCACAGAGGAATGACTGGACATGAAGGGAAACACCAGGGCCGTCGCTTCCATTGCTCCAGATAACTGCCCTATATACAGCACAGAGGAATGACTGGACATGAAGGGAAACACCAGGGCCGTCGCTTCCATCGCTCCGATGACTGCCCTATATACAGCACAGAGGAATGACTGGACATGAAGGGAAACACCAGGGCCGTCGCTTCCATTGCTCCAGATAACTGCCCTATATACAGCACAGAGGAATGACTGGACATGAAGGGAAACACCAGGGCCATCGCTTCCATTGCTCCAGATAACTGCCCTATATACAGCACAGAGGAATGACTGGACATGAAGGGAAACACCAGGGCCGTCGCTTCCATCGCTCCGATGACTGCCCTATATACAGCACAGAGGAATGACTGGACATGAAGGGAAACACCAGGGCCGGCGCTTCCATTGCTCCAGATAACTGCCCTATATACAGCACAGAGGAATGACTGGACATGAAGGGAAACACCAGGGCCGTCGCTTCCATTGCTCCAGATAACTGCCCTATATACAACAGAGGAATGACTGGACATGAAGGGAAACACCAGGGCCGTCGCTTCCATTGCTCCAGATAACTGCCCTATATACAACAGAGGAATGACTGGACATGAAGGGAAACACCAGGGCCGTCGCTTCCATTGCTCCAGATAACTGCCCTATATACAGCACAGAGGAATGACTGGACATGAAGGGAAACACCAGGGCCGTCGCTTCCATCGCTCCGATGACTGCCCTATATACAGCACAGAGGAATGACTGGACATGAAGGGAAACACCAGGGCCGTCGCTTCCATTGCTCCAGATAACTGCCCTATATACAACACAGAGGAATGACTGGACATGAAGGGAAACACCAGGGCCGTCGCTTCCATTGCTCCAGATAACTGCCCTATATACAGCACAGAGGAATGACTGGACATGAAGGGAAACACCAGGGCCATCGCTTCCATTGCTCCAGATAACTGCCCTATATACAGCACAGAGGAATGACTGGACATGAAGGGAAACACCAGGGCCATCGCTTCCATCGCTCCAGATAACTGCCCTATATACAGCACAGAGGAATGACTGGACATGAAGGGAAACACCAGGGCCATCGCTTCCATTGCTCCAGATAACTGCCCTATATACAACACAGAGGAATGACTGGACATGAAGGGAAACACCAGGGCCGTCGCTTCCATCGCTCCAGATAACTGCCCTATATACAGCACAGAGGAATGACTGGACATGAAGGGAAACACCAGGGCCGTCGCTTCCATTGCTCCAGATAACTGCCCTATATACAGCACAGAGGAATGACTGGACATGAAGGGAAACACCAGGGCCGTCGCTTCCATTGCTCCAGATAACTGCCCTATATACAGCACAGAGGAATGACTGGACATGAAGGGAAACACCAGGGCCGACGCTTCCATTGCTCCAGATAACTGCCCTATATACAACAGAGGAATGACTGGACATGAAGGGAAACACCAGGGCCGTCGCTTCCATTGCTCCAGATAACTGCCCTATATACAGCAGAGGAATGACTGGACATGAAGGGAAACACCAGGGCCGTCGCTTCCATTGCTCCAGATAACTGCCCTATATACAGCACAGAGGAATGACTGGACATGAAGGGAAACACCAGGGCCATCGCTTCCATTGCTCCAGATAACTGCCCTATATACAGCACAGAGGAATGACTGGACATGAAGGGAAACACCAGGGCCATCGCTTCCATCGCTCCAGATAACTGCCCTATATACAGCACAGAGGAATGACTGGACATGAAGGGAAACACCAGGGCCATCGCTTCCATTGCTCCAGATAACTGCCCTATATACAACACAGAGGAATGACTGGACATGAAGGGAAACACCAGGGCCGTCGCTTCCATTGCTCCGATGACTGCCCTATATACAGCACAGAGGAATGACTGGACATGAAGGGAAACACCAGGGCCGTCGCTTCCATTGCTCCGATGACTGCCCTATATACAGCACAGAGGAATGACTGGACATGAAGGGAAACACCAGGGCCGTCGTTTCCATTGCTCCAGATAACTGCCCTATATACAGCAGAGGAATGACTGGACATGAAGGGAAACACCAGGGCCATCGCTTCCATTGCTCCAGATAACTGCCCTATATACAGCACAGAGGAATGACTGGACATGAAGGGAAACACCAGGGCCGTCGCTTCCATTGCTCCAGATAACTGCCCTATATACAGCACAGAGGAATGACTGGACATGAAGGGAAACACCAGGGCCGTCGCTTCCATTGCTCCAGATAACTGCCCTATAGACAACACAGAGGAATGACTGGACATGAAGGGAAACACCAGGGCCGTCGCTTCCATTGCTCCAGATAACTGCCCTATAGACAACACAGAGGAATGACTGGACATGAAGGGAAACACCAGGGCCGTCGCTTCCATCGCTCCAGATAACTGCCCTATAGGCAACAGAGGAATGACTGGACATGAAGGGAAACACCAGGGCCGTCGCTTCCATCGCTCCAGATAACTGCCCTATATACAGCACAGAGGAATGACTGGACATGAAGGGAAACACCAGGGCCGTCGCTTCCATTGCTCCAGATAACTGCCCTATATACAGCAGAGGAATGACTGGACATGAAGGGAAACACCAGGGCCGTCGCTTCCATTGCTCCAGATAACTGCCCTATATACACCAGAGGAATGACTGGACATGAAGGGAAACACCAGGGCCGTCGCTTCCATCGCTCCAGATAACTGCCCTATATACAGCACAGAGGAATGACTGGACATGAAGGGAAACACCAGGGCCATCGCTTCCATTGCTCCGATGACTGCCCTATATACAGCACAGAGGAATGACTGGACATGAAGGGAAACACCAGGGCCGTCGCTTCCATTGCTCCAGATAACTGCCCTATATACAACAGAGGAATGACTGGACATGAAGGGAAACACCAGGGCCGTCGCTTCCATTGCTCCAGATAACTGCCCTATATACAACAGAGGAATGACTGGACATGAAGGGAAACACCAGGGCCGTCGCTTCCATTGCTCCAGATAACTGCCCTATATACAGCACAGAGGAATGACTGGACATGAAGGGAAACACCAGGGCCGTCGCTTCCATTGCTCCAGATAACTGCCCTATATACAGCACAGAGGAATGACTGGACATGAAGGGAAACACCAGGGCCGTCGCTTCCATTGCTCCAGATAACTGCCCTATATACAGCACAGAGGAATGACTGGACATGAAGGGAAACACCAGGGCCGTCGCTTCCATTGCTCCAGATAACTGCCCTATATACAGCACAGAGGAATGACTGGACATGAAGGGAAACACCAGGGCCATCGCTTCCATTGCTCCAGATAACTGCCCTATATACAGCACAGAGGAATGACTGGACATGAAGGGAAACACCAGGGCCGTCGCTTCCATCGCTCCGATGACTGCCCTATATACAGCACAGAGGAATGACTGGACATGAAGGGAAACACCAGGGCCGTCGCTTCCATCGCTCCAGATAACTGCCCTATATACAGCACAGAGGAATGACTGGACATGAAGGGAAACACCAGGGCCGTCGCTTCCATTGCTCCAGATGACTGCCCTATATACAGCACAGAGGAATGACTGGACATGAAGGGAAACACCAGGGCCGTCGCTTCCATTGCTCCAGATAACTGCCCTATATACAGCACAGAGGAATGACTGGACATGAAGGGAAACACCAGGGCCGTCGCTTCCATTGCTCCAGATAACTGCCCTATATACAACACAGAGGAATGACTGGACATGAAGGGAAACACCAGGGCCGTCGCTTCCATTGCTCCAGATAACTGCCCTATATACAGCACAGAGGAATGACTGGACATGAAGGGAAACACCAGGGCCGTCGCTTCCATTGCTCCAGATAACTGCCCTATATACAACACAGAGGAATGACTGGACATGAAGGGAAACACCAGGGCCGTCGCTTCCATTGCTCCGATGACTGCCCTATATACAGCACAGAGGAATGACTGGACATGAAGGGAAACACCAGGGCCGTCGCTTCCATTGCTCCGATGACTGCCCTATATACAGCACAGAGGAATGACTGGACATGAAGGGAAACACCAGGGCCGTCGCTTCCATCGCTCCGATGACTGCCCTATATACAGCACAGAGGAATGACTGGACATGAAGGGAAACACCAGGGCCATCGCTTCCATTGCTCCAGATAACTGCCCTATATACAGCACAGAGGAATGACTGGACATGAAGGGAAACACCAGGGCCGTCGCTTCCATTGCTCCAGATAACTGCCCTATATACAACACAGAGGAATGACTGGACATGAAGGGAAACACCAGGGCCGTCGCTTCCATTGCTCCAGATAACTGCCCTATATACAGCACAGAGGAATGACTGGACATGAAGGGAAACACCAGGGCCATCGCTTCCATCGCTCCGATGACTGCCCTATATACAGCACAGAGGAATGACTGGACATGAAGGGAAACACCAGGGCCGTCGCTTCCATTGCTCCAGATAACTGCCCTATATACAGCACAGAGGAATGACTGGACATGAAGGGAAACACCAGGGCCGTCGCTTCCATTGCTCCGATGACTGCCCTATATACAGCACAGAGGAATGACTGGACATGAAGGGAAACACCAGGGCCATCGCTTCCATTGCTCCAGATAACTGCCCTATATACAGCACAGAGGAATGACTGGACATGAAGGGAAACACCAGGGCCGTCGCTTCCATCGCTCCAGATAACTGCCCTATATACAGCACAGAGGAATGACTGGACATGAAGGGAAACACCAGGGCCGTCGCTTCCATTGCTCCGATGACTGCCCTATATACAGCACAGAGGAATGACTGGACATGAAGGGAAACACCAGGGCCATCGCTTCCATCGCTCCAGATAACTGCCCTATATACAGCACAGAGGAATGACTGGACATGAAGGGAAACACCAGGGCCATCGCTTCCATTGCTCCAGATAACTGCCCTATATACAGCACAGAGGAATGACTGGACATGAAGGGAAACACCAGGGCCATCGCTTCCATCGCTCCAGATAACTGCCCTATATACAGCACAGAGGAATGACTGGACATGAAGGGAAACACCAGGGCCGTCGCTTCCATTGCTCCAGATAACTGCCCTATATACAGCACAGAGGAATGACTGGACATGAAGGGAAACACCAGGGCCGTCGCTTCCATTGCTCCAGATAACTGCCCTATAGACAACACAGAGGAATGACTGGACATGAAGGGAAACACCAGGGCCGTCGCTTCCATTGCTCCAGATAACTGCCCTATATACAGCACAGAGGAATGACTGGACATGAAGGGAAACACCAGGGCCGTCGCTTCCATTGCTCCAGATAACTGCCCTATATACAGCACAGAGGAATGACTGGACATGAAGGGAAACACCAGGGCCGTCGCTTCCATTGCTCCAGATAACTGCCCTATATACACCAGAGGAATGACTGGACATGAAGGGAAACACCAGGGCCGTCGCTTCCATTGCTCCAGATAACTGCCCTATATACAGCACAGAGGAATGACTGGACATGAAGGGAAACACCAGGGCCGTCGCTTCCATTGCTCCAGATAACTGCCCTATATACAGCACAGAGGAATGACTGGACATGAAGGGAAACACCAGGGCCGTCGCTTCCATTGCTCCAGATAACTGCCCTATATACAGCACAGAGGAATGACTGGACATGAAGGGAAACACCAGGGCCGTCGCTTCCATTGCTCCAGATAACTGCCCTATATACAGCACAGAGGAATGACTGGACATGAAGGGAAACACCAGGGCCATCGCTTCCATTGCTCCAGATAACTGCCCTATATACAGCACAGAGGAATGACTGGACATGAAGGGAAACACCAGGGCCGTCGCTTCCATCGCTCCAGATAACTGCCCTATATACAGCACAGAGGAATGACTGGACATGAAGGGAAACACCAGGGCCATCGCTTCCATTGCTCCAGATAACTGCCCTATATACAACAGAGGAATGACTGGACATGAAGGGAAACACCAGGGCCGTCGCTTCCATTGCTCCAGATAACTGCCCTATATACAGCACTGAGGAATGACTGGACATGAAGGGAAACACCAGGGCCGTCGCTTCCATCGCTCCAGATAACTGCCCTATATACAGCACAGAGGAATGACTGGACATGAAGGGAAACACCAGGGCCGTCGCTTCCATTGCTCCAGATAACTGCCCTATATACAGCACAGAGGAATGACTGGACATGAAGGGAAACACCAGGGCCGTCGCTTCCATTAGGGTTAGTGGGATAGTGGGAGTCTGCAATGCAAGGAGCGTATCCTACCCCAATGCAAGGAGCGTATCCTACCCCAATGCAAGGAGCGTATCCTACCCCAATGCAAGGAGCGTATCCTACCCCAATGCAAGGAGCGTATCCTACCCCAATGCAAGGAGCGTATCCTACCCCAATGCAAGGAGCGTATCCTACCCCAATGCAAGGAGCGTATCCTACCCCAATGCAAGGAGCGTATCCTACCCCAATGCAAGGAGCGTATCCTACCCCAATGCAAGGAGCGTATCCTACCCCAATGCAAGGAGCGTATCCTACCCCAATGCAAGGAGCGTATCCTACCCCAATGCAAGGAGCGTATCCTACCCCAATGCAAGGAGCGTATCCTACCCCAATGCAAGGAGCGTATCCTACCCCAATGCAAGGAGCGTATCCTACCCCAATGCAAGGAGCGTATCCTACCCCAATGCAAGGAGCGTATCCTACCCCAATGCAAGGAGCGTATCCTACCCCAATGCAAGGAGCATATCCTTCCCCAATGCAAGGAGCATATCCTACCCCAATGCAAGGAGCATATCCTACCCCAATGCAAGGAGCATATCCTACCCCAATGCAAGGAGCATATCCTACCCCAATGCAAGGAGCATATCCTACCCCAATGCAAGGAGCATATCCTACCCCAATGCAAGGAGCATATCCTACCCCAATGCAAGGAGCATATCCTACCCCAACGCAAGGAGCATATCCTACCCCAACGCAAGGAGCATATCCTACCCCAACGCAAGGAGCATATCCTACCCCAACGCAAGGAGCATATCCTACCCCAACGCAAGGAGCATATCCTACCCCAACGCAAGGAGCATATCCTACCCCAACGCAAGGAGCATATCCTACCCCAACGCAAGGAGCATATCCTACCCCAACGCAAGGAGCATATCCTACCCCAACGCAAGGAGCATATCCTACCCCAACGCAAGGAGCATATCCTACCCCAACGCAAGGAGCATATCCTACCCCAACGCAAGGAGCATATCCTACCCCAATGCAAGGAGCATATCCTACCCCAATGCAAGGAGCATATCCTACCCCAATGCAAGGAGCATATCCTACCCCAATGCAAGGAGCATATCCTTCCCCAATGCAAGGAGCATATCCATCCCCTATTCATCATCTCTTGCTCCCCCTCCAGGTCTCAGGTTGGGGTGGGGGTGGGGGGGTGAACCTGCCTTTAGCGAGGATTCCCATCTTTCAGTGCACGGACACTCAAAGTCCACTCTCTCAGTGAATACATAGTCATATGTCAATGTGTTATATGAATAAACCTTTTCTATCCCATTGTATGTAGATGTACAAGGCTGGAGAATTAAGTTACCAAACTGCAATATGCCAAACCCCGAGTTGTTTAAAACCTAACACGTTTGCAGGCATAGCCCATATAACAAGTGCTTTACTACATCTTGTCATCCTGAGTTTCCGAATGATCAATGTTGATGGGAACTCACTTCTGGTCCAGGCCATGCATGTGGTTCATCAGACCTTCCAAGATAACTGAGGACTTACCATGTGCTCTGTCAGGGGTCTCCGTCCTGCACATCTCTCCACACTGGGAGGAGAGGCTAACCTGCAAGGGTAATTAATCCAAAGCTGTGACCTGAGCTCCTGACCAGGATTACATTCTGAGACCCGCAGATCTGCAGCCTTGTGACAAGAGCCAGCACGTTTAGCTTAGGATGGCTGGTAGCTTTTCCATAGGTAATCAGAATTCATATTACACACTACATATCATGAGTGTAATAGAAGAAAAGTACCACCCAGAACTCTCATATAGGTACAGAGGTTCTGCCGGGATACGGTGACCTCCTGGAGGACGCCAGAAGTCCCATCCTGTTAGCGCCATTCACCATGTAACTCCGAAATCTGCTTCTAGAGACGCCGGACCCGTCTCCCTGCATACCTGCTCCCACTCCGGGGTCAGCCACGTGCAGCAGGAACCCACATCATGCTGTTCCTGGGGCTAGGACACACACTATGGCAACTATCATTGCTGACACTTTGCCAGGACCCGGAGCACCTCGCCTGTGCTGCTTTGGATCGCTCCAGATCTGGACAACCACCAGCTCACTGGCCGGATTCCAACCCTAGTACCTGCCGCCTGACCGGTACCAGATAGTAACCTCCACACACTCAGGTTCCCGCCAGGGACAGGAAACCACTGAGGCAGGATAGGAAGGGCGTGTTTTTTATGCTCAGGTTTCCTGTCCCTGGGGGCGGATCCCTCTCTCTGGTTGGTGCCGTCATGGTGCGGGGGAAACACTTTGTTGACTCGCTGTGCTTGATTGGCCCTAAACTATCCTGACCTTAACCCCCCACGTCATATGGGCATAGTCCTGATGAGGCTCAGTATTGTGTGTGGCCTCCACGTGCCTGTATGACCTCCCTACAACACCTTGGCATGCTCCTGATGAGGCTCAGTATTGTGTGTGGCCTCCACGTGCCTGTATGACCTCCCTACAACACCTCAGCATGCTCCTGATGAGATCAGTATTGTGTGTGGCCTCCACGTGCCTGTATGACCTCCCTACAACACCTCGGCATGTTCCTGATGAGGTCAGTATTGTGTGTGGCCTCCACGTGCCTGTATGACCTCCCTACAACACCTCGGCATGCTCCTGATGAGGATCCGTATTGTGTGTGGCCTCCACGTGCCTGTATGACCTCCCTACAACACCTCGGCATGTTCCTGATGAGGTCAGTATTGTGTGTGACCTCCACGTGCCTGTATGACCTCCCTACAACACCTGGGCATGCTCCTGATGAGGTCAGTATTGTGTGTGGCCTCCACGTGCCTGTATGACCTCCCTACAACACCTCGGCAGCTCCTGGTGAGGCTCAGTAGTGTGTGTGGCCTCCACGTGCCTGTATGACCTCCCTACAACACCTCGGCAGCTCCTGATGAGGCTCAGTAGTGTGTGGCTTCCACGTGCCTGTATGACCTCCCTAATACACCTGGGCATGCTCCTGATGAGGCTCAGTAGTGTGTGGCTTCCACGTGCCTGTATGACCTCCCTAATACACCTCGGCATGCTCCTGATGTGGCTCAGTAGTGTGTGTGGCCTCCACGTGCCTGTATGACCTCCCTACAACACCTGAGCATGCTCCTGATGAGGCTCAGGAGTGTGTGTGGCCTTCATGTGCATGTATGACCTCCCTACAACACCTCTGAATGCTCCTGATGAGGCTCAGTATTGTGTGTGGCCTCCACGTGCCTGTATGACCTCCCTACAACACCTCTGAATGCTCCTGATGAGGCTCAGTATTGTGTGTGGCTTCCACGTGCCTGTATGACCTCCCTACAACACCTGAGCATGCTCCTGATGAGGCTTAGTATTGTGTGTGGCTTCCACGTGCCTGTATGACCTCCCTAATACACCTGGGCATGCTCCTGATGAGGCTCAGTAGTGTGTGTGGCCTCCACGTGCCTGTATGACCTCCCTAATACACCTGGGCATGCTCCTGATGAGGCTCAGTATTGTGTGTGGCCTCCACGTGCCTGTATGACCTCCCTACAACACCTGAGCATGCTCCTGATGAGGCTCAGGAGTGTGTGTGGCCTCCATGTGCCTGTATGACCTCCCTACAACACCTCTGAATGCTCCTGATGAGGCTCAGTATTGTGTGTGGCTTCCACGTGCCTGTATGACCTCCCTACAACACCTCGGCATGCTCCTGATGAGGCTCAGTAGTGTGTGGCCTCCATGTGCCTGTATGACCTCCCTACAACACCTCGGCATGCTCCTGATGAGGCTTAGTATTATGTGTGGCCTCCACGTGCCTGTATGACCTCCCTACAACACCTCGGCATGCTCCTGATGAGGCTCAGTAGTGTGTGGCCTCCATGTGCCTGTATGACCTCCCTACAACACCTGGGCAGCTCCTGATGAGGCTCAGTATTGTGTGTGGCCTCCACGTGCCTGTATGACCTCCCTACAACACCTCGGCATGCTCCTGATGAGGCTCAGTATTGAGTGTGGCCTCCACGTCCCTGTATGACCTCCATACAACACCTCGGCATGCTCCTGATGAGGCTCAGTATTGTGTGTGACCTCCACGTGCCTGTATGACATCCCTACAACACCTCGGCATGCTCCTGATGAGGCTCAGTAGTGTGTGTGGCCTCCACGTGCCTGTATGACCTCCCTACAATGCCTGGGCATGCGCCTGATGAGGCTCAGTATTGTGTGTGGCCTCCACGTGCCTGTATGACCTCCATACAACACCTCGGCATGCTCCTGATGAGGCTCAGTATTGTGTGTGGCCTCCACGTGCCTGTATGACCTCCCTACAACACCTCGGCATGCTCCTGATGAGGATCCGTATTGTGTGTGGCCTCCACGTGCCTGTATGACCTCCCTACAACACCTCGGCATGTTCCTGATGAGGTCAGTATTGTGTGTGACCTCCACGTGCCTGTATGACCTCCCTACAACACCTGGGCATGCTCCTGATGAGGCTCAGTATTGTGTGTGACCTCCACGTGCCTGTATGACCTCCCTACAACACCTCGGCAGCTCCTGGTGAGGCTCAGTAGTGTGTGTGGCCTCCACGTGCCTGTATGACCTCCCTACAACACCTCGGCATGCTCCTGATGAGGCTCAGTAGTGTGTGTGACCTCCATGTGCCTGTATGACCTCCCTACAACACCTCGGCAGCTCCTGATGAGGCTCAGTATTGTGTGTGGCTTCCACTTGCCTGTATGACCTCCCTACAGCACCTCGGCAGCTCCTGATGAGGCTCAGTAGTGTGTGGCTTCCACGTGCCTGTATGACCTCCCTACAACACCTGAGCATGCTCCTGATGAGGCTCAGGAGTGTGTGTGGCCTTCATGTGCATGTATGACCTCCCTACAACACCTCTGAATGCTCCTGATGAGGCTCAGTATTGTGTGTGGCCTCCACGTGCCTGTATGACCTCCCTACAACACCTCTGAATGCTCCTGATGAGGCTCAGTATTGTGTGTGGCTTCCACGTGCCTGTATGACCTCCCTAATACACCTGGGCATGCTCCTGATGAGGCTCAGTAGTGTGTGTGGCCTCCACGTGCCTGTATGACCTCCCTAATACACCTGGGCATGGTCCTGATGAGGCTCAGTATTGTGTGTGGCCTCCACGTGCCTGTATGACCTCCCTACAACACCTGAGCATGCTCCTGATGAGGCTCAGGAGTGTGTGTGGCCTCCATGTGCCTGTATGACCTCCCTACAACACCTCTGAATGCTCCTGATGAGGCTCAGTATTGTGTGTGGCTTCCACGTGCCTGTATGACCTCCCTACAACACCTCGGCATGCTCCTGATGAGGCTCAGTAGTGTGTGGCCTCCATGTGCCTGTATGACCTCCCTACAACACCTCGGCATGCTCCTGATGAGGCTTAGTATTATGTGTGGCCTCCACGTGCCTGTATGACCTCCCTACAACACCTCGGCATGCTCCTGATGAGGCTCAGTAGTGTGTGGCCTCCACGTGCCTGTATGACCTCCCTACAACACCTGGGCAGCTCCTGATGAGGCTCAGTATTGTGTGTGGCCTCCACGTGCCTGTATGACCTCCCTACAACACCTCGGCATGCTCCTGATGAGGCTCAGTATTGAGTGTGGCCTCCACGTGCCTGTATGACCTCCCTACAACACCTCGGCATGCTCCTGATGAGGCTCAGTAGTGTGTGTGGCCTCCACGTGCCTGTATGACCTCCCTACAACACCTCGGCATGCTCCTGATGAGGCTCAGTAGTGTGTGTGTGGCCTCCATGTGCCTGTATGACCTCCCTACAACACCTGGGCATGCTCCTGATGAGGCAGATAATTCTGTGGCCAGCAGGGGGCAGCACATGAGTGGTAGAAGAGACGGTGGCTCATTACCTGCTCTCTGAGACCGGCTCCCCTTTACTATGGTCAATGACGTGCATCTGTGGGATGTCCGGGGCAAACATCTTCACCTGCGCTCCAGCGCGACTCAGGTGAACCAGGATCCTGCAACAACCAGAGAGACATAAGGAGGACGAGCAAGGACTGGTGAGCGAGGCGGAGCTGGCGAGGTACAGAGGGTATTGGGGGGGGGGGACGCTAGAGCGCTGGTGAGCTACAGATGGGCCGCGGGGGGAGAGCGCCAGCGAGCAACAGAGGAGACACGGAGGGGGGGGGGGGAGAAGAGCGCCAGCGAGCCACAGAGGGGACACGGAGGGGGGGGGAGGGGGGGTTAGCGGGGGAGAGCGCCAGCGAGCCACAGAGGGGACACGGGAAGGAGAACAAAGTTTTCCTGTTAAGTAAAAAAGCAGAATAACGGGACTTACGCCGACGCTTCATGTATTTCTGTTCCATCATAAACACCACAACCAGAGAGAACCTGCAACCAAAACAGAAGCATCACCACACCCAGAGCTGCACTCACTATCCTGCTGCTGGTGCAGTCACTGTGTACATACATGACATTACTTATCCTGTACTGATCCTGAGTTACATCCTGTATTATACCCCAGAGCTGCACTCACTATTCTGCTGCTGGTGCAGTCACTGTGTACATACATGACATTACTTATCCTGTACTGATCCTGAGTTACATCCTGTATTATACTCCAGAGCTGCACTCACTATCCTGCTGCTGGTGCAGTCACTGTGTACATACATGACATTACTTATCCTGTACTGATCCTGAGTTACATCCTGTATTATACCCCAGAGCTGCACTCACTATTCTGCTGCTGGTACAGTCACTGTACATACATGACATTACTTATCCTGTACTGATCCTGAGTTACATCCTGTATTATACTCCAGAGCTGCACTCACTATTCTGCTGCTGGTGCAGTCACTATGTACATACATGACATTACTTATCCTGTACTGATCCTGAGTTACATCCTGTATTATACTCCAGAGCTGCACTCACTATTCTGCTGCTGGTGCAGTCACTGTGTACATACATGACATTACTTATCCTGTACTGATCCTGAGTTACATCCTGTATTATACCCCAGAGCTGCACTCACTATTCTGCTGCTGGTGCAGTCACTGTGTACATACATGACATTACTTATCCTGTACTGATCCTGAGTTACATCCTGTATTATACCCCAGAGCTGCACTCACTATTCTGCTGCTGGTGCAGTCACTGTGTACATACATGACATTACTTATCCTGTACTGATCCTGAGTTACATCCTGTATTATACCCCAGAGCTGCACTCACTATCCTGCTGCTGGTGCAGTCACTGTGTACATACATGACATTACTTATCCTGTACTGATCCTGAGTTACATCCTGTATTATACCCCAGAGCTGCACTCACTATTCTTCTGCTGGTATAGTCACTGTATACATACATGACATTACTTATCCTGTACTGATCCTGAGTTACATCCTGTATTATACCCCAGAGCTGCACTCACTATTCTTCTGCTGGTATAGTCACTGTATACATACATGACATTACTTATCCTGTACTGATCCTGAGTTACATCCTGTATTATACCCCAGAGCTGCACTCACTATTCTGCTGCTGGTACAGTCACTGTACATACATGACATTACTTATCCTGTACTGATCCTGAGTTACATCCTGTATTATACCCCAGAGCTGCACTCACTATTCTGCTGCTGGTGCAGTCACTGTGTACATACATGACATTACTTATCCTGTACTGATCCTGAGTTACATCCTGTATTATACTCCAGAGCTGCACTCACTATTCTGCTGCTGGTGCAGTCACTGTGTATATACATGACATTACTTATCCTGTACTGATCCTGAGTTACATCCTGTATTATACTCCAGAGCTGCACTCACTATTCTGCTGCTGGTGCAGTCACTGTGTCCATACATGACATTACTTATCCTGTACTGATCCTGAGTTACATCCTGTATTATACCCCAGAGCTGCACTCACTATTCTGCTGCTGGTGCAGTCACTGTGTACATACATGACATTACTTATCCTGTACTGATCCTGAGTTACATCCTGTATTATACCCCAGAGCTGCACTCACTATTCTGCTGCTGGTGCAGTCACTGTGTACATACATGACATTACTTATCCTGTACTGATCCTGAGTTACATCCTGTATTATACCCCAGAGCTGCACTCACTATTCTGCTGCTGGTGCAGTCACTGTGCACATACATGACATTACTTATCCTGTACTGATCCTGAGTTACATCCTGTATTATACCCCAGAGCTGCACTCACTATTCTGCTGCTGGTGCAGTCACTGTGTACATACATGACATTACTTATCCTGTACTGATCCTGAGTTACATCCTGTATTATACTCCAGAGCTGCACTCACTATTCTGCTGCTGGTGCAGTCACTGTGTACATACATGACATTACTTATCCTGTACTGATCCTAAGTTACATCCTGTATTATACTCCAGAGCTGCACTCACTATTCTGCTGCTGGTGCAGTCACTGTGTACATACATGACATTACTTATCCTGTACTGATCCTGTATTATACCCCAGAGCTGCACTCACTATTCTGCTGCTGGTGCAGTCACTGTGTACATACATGACATTACTTATCCTGTACTGATCCTGAGTTACATCCTGTATTATACCCCAGAGCTGCACTCACTATTCTGCTGCTGGTGCAGTCACTGTGTACATACATGACATTACTTATCCTGTACTGATCCTGAGTTACATCCTGTATTATACCCCAGAGCTGCACTCACTATTCTGCTGCTGGTGCAGTCACTGTGTACATACATGACATTACTTATCCTGTACTGATCCTGAGTTACATCCTGTATTATACCCCAGAGCTGCACTCACTATTCTGCTGCTGGTGCAGTCACTGACATTACTTATCCTGTACTGATCCTGAGTTATATCCTGTATTATACTCCAAAGCCGCACTCAAGATTCTGCTGCTGGTGCAGTCACTATGTACATACATGACATTACCTATCCTGTACTGATCCTGAGTTATATCCTGTATTATACTCCAGAGCTGCACTCACTATTCTGCTGCTGGTGCAGTCACTGTGTACATACATGACATTACTTATCCTGTACTGATCCTGAGTTACATCCTGTATTATACTCCAGAGCTGCACTCACTATTCTGCTGCTGGTGCAGTCACTGTGTATATACATGACATTACTTATCCTGTACTGATCCTGAGTTACATCCTGTATTATACCCCAGAGCTGCACTCACTATTCTGCTGCTGGTGCAGTCACTGTGTACATACATGACATTACTTATCCTGTACTGATCCTGAGTTACATCCTGTATTATACCCCAGAGCTGCACTCACTATTCTGCTGCTGGTGCAGTCACTGTGTACATACATGACATTACTTATCCTGTACTGATCCTGAGTTACATCCTGTATTATACTCCAGAGCTGCACACTCTATTCTGCTGCTGGTGCAGTCACTGTGTACATACATGACATTACTTATCCTGTACTGATCCTGAATTACATCCTGTATTATACCCCAGAGCTGCACTCACTATTCTGCTGCTGGTGCAGTCACTGTGTACATACATGACATTACTTATCCTGTACTGATCCTGAGTTACATCCTATATTATACTCCAGAGCTGCACTCACTATTCTGCTGCTGGTGCAGTCACTGTGTACATACATGACATTACTGATCCTGTACTGATCCTGAGTTACATCCTGTATTATACCCCAGAGCTGCACTCACTATTCTGCTGCTGGTGCAGTCACTGTGTACATACATGACATTACTTATCCTGTACTGATCCTGAGTTACATCCTGTATTATACCCCAGAGCTGCACTCACTATTCTGCTGCTGGTGCAGTCACTGTGTACATACATGACATTACTTATCCTGTACTGATCCTGAGTTACATCCTGTATTATACCCCAGAGCTGCACTCACTATTCTGCTGCTGGTGCAGTCACTGTGTACATACATGACATTACTTATCCTGTACTGATCCTGAGTTACATCCTGTATTATACCCCAGAGCTGCACTCACTATTCTGCTGCTGGTGCAGTCACTGTGTACATACATGACATTACTTATCCTGTACTGATCCTGAGTTACATCCTGTATTATACTCCAGAGCTGCACTCACTATTCTGCTGCTGGTGCAGTCACTGTGTACATACATGACATTACTTAACCTGTACTGATCCTGAGTTACATCCTGTATTATACCCCAGAGCTGCACTCACTATTCTGCTGCTGGTGCAGTCACTGTGTACATACATGACATTACTTATCCTGTACTGATCCTGAGTTACATCCTGTATTATACTCCAGAGCTGCACTCACTATTCTGCTGCTGGTGCAGTCACTGTGTACATACATCACATTACTTATCCTGTACTGATCCTGAGTTACATCCTGTATTATACCCCAGAGCTGCACTCACTATTCTGCTGCTGCTGCAGTCACTGTGTACATACATGACATTACTTATCCTGTACTGATCCTGAGTTACATCCTGTATTATACCCCAGAGCTGCACTCACTATTCTGCTGCTGGTGCAGTCACTGTGTACATACATGACATTACTTATCCTGTACTGATCCTGAGTTACATCCTGTATTATACTCCAGAGCTGCACTCACTATTCTGCTGCTGGTGCAGTCACTGTGTACATACATGACATTACTTATCCTGTACTGATCCTGAGTTACATCCTGTATTATACTCCAGAGCTGCACTCACTATTCTGCTGCTGGTGCAGTCACTGTGTACATACATGACATTACTTATCCTGTACTGATCCTGAGTTACATCCTGTATTATACCCCAGAGCTGCACTCACTATTCTGCTGCTGGTGCAGTCACTGTGTACATACATGACATTACTTATCCTGTACTGATCCTGAGTTACATCCTGTATTATACCCAGAGCTGCACTCTCTATTCTTCTGCTGGTGCAGTCACTGTGTACATACATGACATTACTTATCCTGTACTGATCCTGAGTTACATCCTGTATTATACTCCAGAGCTGCACTCACTATCTGCTGCTGGTGCAGTCACTGTGTACATACATGACATTACTTAACCTGTACTGATCCTGGGTTACATCCTGTATTATACCCCAGAGCTGCACTCACTATTCTGCTGCTGGTGCAGTCACTGTGTACATACATGACATTACTTATCCTGTACTGATCCTGAGTTACATCCTGTATTATACCCCAGAGCTGCACTCACTATTCTGCTGCTGGTGCAGTCACTGTGTACATACATGACATTACTTATCCTGTACTGATCCTGAGTTACATCCTGTATTATACTCCAGAGCTGCACTCACTATTCTGCTGCTGGTGCAGTCACTGTGTACATACATGACATTACTTATCCTGTACTGATCCTGAGTTACATCCTGTATTATACCCCAGAGCTGCACTCACTATTCTGCTGCTGGTGCAGTCACTGTGTACATACATGACATTACTTATCCTGTACTGATCCTGAGTTACATCCTGTATTATACCCCAGAGCTGCACTCACTATTCTGCTGCTGGTGCAGTCACTGTGTACATACATGACATTACTTATCCTGTACTGATCCTGAGTTACATCCTGTATTATACCCCAGAGCTGCACTCACTATCCTGCTGCTGGTGCAGTCACTGTACATACATGACATTACTTATCCTGTACTGATCCTGAGTTACATCCTGTATTATACCCCAGAGCTGCACTCACTATTCTGCTGCTGGTGCAGTCACTGTGTACATACATGACATTACTTATCCTGTACTGATCCTGAGTTACATCCTGTATTATACCCCAGAGCTGCACTCACTATTCTGCTGCTGGTGCAGTCACTGTGTACATACATGACATTACTTATCCTGTACTGATCCTGAGTTACATCCTGTATTATACCCCAGAGCTGCACTCACTATTCTGCTGCTGGTGCAGTCACTGTGTACATACATGACATTACTTATCCTGTACTGATCCTGAGTTACATCCTGTATTATACCCCAGAGCTGCACTCACTATTCTGCTATCTTTAGTGTTTAGTGCATAGGGACACCGGCAGTGATCACACTATACGCACCACGGCCACTCTGGCTGCGGGGTTTCCCTGGGTTCTGTGCAGGGCTCGGGCTCTCAGTAGGGGCAGTATGATCCGGGTCCCCCGGGCACTTAGCGCCGCCATTTTTGGGCTGATATTCACCTTCAGCCGCTTCGATCACTAGAGGCCGCGGAGCTGCTGCCGCCGCCATTTTATTGGAGACCGAAGAGCCGGGGACTGTCTCCTAGTGATGTCGTCAGCTCGTGGTGAAATGATGTAGAGGCTCCCTCTAGTGTCCAGCCCATAAACTACACTCTGTGTGTGGGAGAATTACCAGCCCCGGCGCCGGAAAGGAACCCAACAGCAGCAGCAGCAGCAGCGCCCCGACATGTGCCCGAGCCCCTCCCCGGCCTCTGCCCTCTCCTCCTCCTCTCCTTCTTCTCTCCTCTCCACCTCCTCTCCCCTCCCTCCTCCTCCTTCTCCTCCTCCCCTCCCTCCTCCTCCTTCTCCTCCTCCTCCTCGGACCCCCTCTCCTGTCCTCCTCCTCGGCCCCCCCCCTCTCCTGTCCTCCTCCTCGGCCCCCCCCCCTCTCCTGTCCTCCTCCTCGGCCCCCCCCTCCTGTCCTCCTCCTCGGCCCCCCCTCTCCTGTCCTCCTCCTCGCCCCCCCCCTCTCCTGTCCTCCTCCTCGGCCCCCCCTCTCCTGTCCTCCTCCTCGGCCCCCCCCTCTCCTGTCCTCCTCCTCGGCCCCCCCCTCTCCTGTCCTCCTCCTCGGCCCCCCCTCTCCTGTCCTCCTTCTCGCCCCCCCTCTCCTGTCCTCCTCCTCGCCCCCCCCTCTCCTGTCCTCCTTCTCGGCCCCCCCCCTCTCCTGTCCTCCTCCTCGGCCCCCCTCTCCTGTCCTCCTTCTCGGCCCCCCCCCCTCTCCTGTCCTCCTCCTCGCCCCCCTCTCCTGTCCTCCTCCTCGGCCCCCCCTCTCCTGTCCTCCTCCTCGGCCCCCCTCTTCTGTCCTCCTCCTCGGCCCCCCCCCCTCTCCTGTCCTCCTTCTCGCCCCCCCCTCTCCTGTCCTCCTCCTCGCCCCCCCCTCTCCTGTCCTCCTTCTCGGCCCCCCCTCTCCTGTCCTCCTTCTCGGCCCCCCCCCTCTCCTGTCCTCCTCCTCGGCCCCCCTCTCCTGTCCTCCTCCTCGGCCCCCCCCTCTCCTGTCCTCCTCCTCGGCCCCCCCTCTCTGTCCTTCTCCTCGGCCCCCCCCCCCTCTCCTGTCCTCCTCCTCGCCCCCCCCCTCTCCTGTCCTCCTCCCGGCCCCCCTCTCCTGTCCTCCTCCTCGCCCCCCCTCTCCTGTCCTCCTTCTCGGCCCCCCCCTCTCCTGTCCTCCTCCTCGCCCCCCCCTCTCCTGTCCTCCTCCTCGGCCCCCCCTCTTCTGTCCTCCTTCTCGCCCCCCCCTCTCCTGTCCTCCTTCTCGCCCCCCCCTCCTGTCCTCCTTCTCGCCCCCCCTCTCCTGTCCTCCTCCTCGCCCCCCTCTCCTGTCCTCCTCCTCGGCCCCCCCCTCTCCTGTCCTCCTCCTCGGCCCCCCCTCTCCTGTCCTCCTTCTCGGCCCCCCCTCTCCTGTCCTCTTCCTCGCCCCCCTCTCCTGTCCTCCTCCTCGGCCCCCCCTCTCCTGTCCTCCTCCTCGGCCCCCCCCTCTCCTGTCCTCCTTCTCGCCCCCCCCTCTCCTGTCCTCCTCCCTCGGCCCCCCCTCTCCTGTCCTCCTCCTCGGCCCCCCCCTCTCCTGTCCTCCTCCTCGGCCCCCCCTCTTCTGTCCTCCTTCTCGCCCCCCCCTCTCCTGTCCTCCTCCCTCGGCCCCTCTTCTCCTGTCCTCCTTCTCGCCCCCCCCTCTCCTGTCCTCCTCCTCGGCCCCTCTTCTCCTGTCCTCCTTCTCGCCCCCCCCTCTCCTGTCCTCCTCCTCGGCCCCCCCCTCTCCTGTCCTCCTCTCGCCCCCCCCTCTCCTGTCCTCCTTCTCGCCCCCCCTCTCCTGTCCTCCTCCTCGGCCCCCCTCTCCTGTCCTCCTTCTCGGCCCCCCCTCTCCTGTCCTCCTCCTCGCCCCCCCTCTCCTGTCCTCCTCCTCGGCCCCCCCTCTCCTGTCCTCCTTCTCGGCCCCCCCCCTCTCCTGTCCTCCTCCTCGGCCCCCCTCTCCTGTCCTCCTCCTCGGCCCCCCCTCTCCTGTCCTCCTCCTCGGCCCCCCCTCTTCTGTCCTCCTCCTCGGCCCCCCCCCTCTCCTGTCCTCCTTCTCGGCCCCCCCCCTCTCCTGTCCTCCTTCTCGCCCCCCCTCTCCTGTCCTCCTCCTCGGCCCCCCTCTCCTGTCCTCCTTCTCGGCCCCCCCTCTCCCTGTCCTCCTCCTTCGCCCCCCTCTCCTGTCCTCCTCCTCGGCCCCCCTCTCCTGTCCTCCTTCTCGGCCCCCCCCTCTCCTGTCCTCCTCCTCGGCCCCCCCTCTCCTGTCCTCCCCTCGGCCCCCCCTCTCCTGTCCTCCTCCTCGGCCCCCCCCTCTCCTGTCCTCCTTCTCGCCCCCCCCCCCTCTCCTGTCCTCCTCCTCGGCCCCCCCTCTCCTGTCCTCCTCCTCGCCCCCCCTCTCCTGTCCTCCTTCTCGGCCCCCCCTCTCCTGTCCTCCTCCTCGCCCCCCCCTCTCCTGTCCTCCTCCTCGGCCCCCCCTCTCCTGTCCTCCTCCTCGGCCCCCCCTCTCCTGTCCTCCTCCTCGCCCTCCCCCCTCTCCTGTCCTCCTCCTCGCCCCCCCCCTCTCCTGTCCTCCTCCTCGCCCCCTCTCCTGTCCTCCTCCTCGCCCCCCCCCCTTCTCCTGTCCTCCTCCTCGCCCCCCCCCTCTCCTGTCCTCCTCCTCGCCCCCCCCTCTCCTGTCCTCCTCCTCGGCCCCCCCCTCTCCTGTCCTCCTCCTCGCCCCCCCCTCTCCTGTCCTCCTCCTCGCCCCCCCCCCTCTCCTGTCCTCCTCCTCGCCCCCCCCCTCTCCTGTCCTCCTTCTCGGCCCCCCCCCTCCTGTGCTCCTTCTGGCCCCTCTCCTGTCCTCCTTCTCGGCCCCCCTCTCCTGTCCTCCTTCTCGGCCCCCCCTCTCCTGTCCTCCTTCTCGGCACCCCCCCCTCCTACTCGCCCCCCCTCTCCTGTCCTCCTTCTCGGCACCCCCCCTCCTCCTACTCGCCCCCCCCCTCTCCTGTCCTCCTTCTTGGCCCCCCTCTCCTGTCCTCCTCCTCGCCCCCCCCCCTCCTGTCCTCCTCCTCGCCCCCCCCCTCCTGTGCTCCTTCTCGGCCCCCCCCTTCCTGTCCTCCTCCTCGGCCCTCCTCTCCTGTCCTCCTCCTCGCCCCCCCTCCTGTGCTCCTTCTCGGCCCCCCCTCTCCTGTCCTCCTCCTCGGCCCCTCCTCTCCTGTCCTCCTCCTCGGCCCCTCCTCTCCTGTCCTCCTCCTCGCCCCCCCCCTCCTGTGCTCCTCCTCTCCCTCTCCTCTCCCTTCTTCTCTCCTCTCCACCTCCTCTCTTCCTTTTCAGCCTCTCCCTCTCCTCCACCTCTCTTCCTCCTCCTCTCCTCTCTTCCTCCTCCCTCTCCTTCTCCTTCTCCTCATCCTCCCTCCTCTCTTCCTACTCCTCCTACTTTCCCTCTCCTCTCTTCCTCCTTCTCTCTTCCTTCTCCCCCCCCCCCTCCTGTGCTCTTCCTCCTCCCTCCCTCCTCTCCTTCTCCTCCTCCTCTCCCCTCCCTCCTCCTCTCCCCTCCCTCCTCCTCCTTCTCCACCTCCTTTCCTTCTTGGACAGGACTCTCCTCCTCCTCGGCCCCCCCCTCTCCTGTCCTCCTCCTCGCCCCCCCCTCTCCTGTTCTCCTCCTGGCCCCCCCCTTCTCCTGTCCTCCTCCTCGGCCCCCCCCTCCTGTCCTCCTCCTCGGCCCCCCTCTCCTGTCCTCCTCCTCGGCCCCCCCTCTCCTGTGCTCCTCCGGGCCCCCCCCTCTCCTGTCCTCCTCCTCGGCCCCCCTCTCCTGTCCTCCTCCTCGGCCCCCCCTCTCCTGTCCTCCTCCTCGGCCCCCCCCTCTCCTGTCTCCTCCTCGGCCCCCCCTCTCCTGTCCTCCTCCCGGCCCCCCCCTCTCCTGTCCTCCTCCCGGCCCCCCCCTCTCTCCTGTCCTCCTCCCGCCCCCCCCCTCTCCTGTCCTCCTCCCGTCCCCCCCCTCTCCTGTCCTCCTCTGCCCCCCCCCTCTCCTGTCCTCCTCCTCGCCCCCCCTCTCCTGTCCTCCTTCTCGGCCCCCCCTCTCCTGTCCTCCTTCTCGGCCCCCCCTCTCCTGTCCTCCTTCTCGGCCCCCCCTCTCCTGTCCTCCTTCTCGGCACCCCCCCCCTCCTCGCCCCTCCCTCTCCTGTCCTCCTTCTCGGCACCCCCCCTCCTCCTACTCGCCCCCCCTCTCCTGTCCTCCTTCTCGGCACCCCCCCTCCTCCTACTCGCCCCCCCCTCTCCTGTCCTCCTTCTCGGCACCCCCCCTCCTCCTACTCGCCCCCCCCTCCTGTCCTCCTCCTCGCCCCCCCCCCTCCTGTCCTCCTCCTCGGCCCCCCCCTCTCCTGTCCTCCTCCTCGGCCCCCCCCCCTCTCCTGTCCTCCTCCTCGGCCCCCCCCCCCTCTCCTGTCCTCCTCCTCGGCCCCCCCCCCTCTCCTGTCCTCCTCCTCGGCCCCCCCCCTCTCCTGTCCTCCTCCTCGGCCCCCCACCCCTCTCCTGTCCTCCTCCTCGGCCCCCCCCCCTCTCCTGTCCTCCTCCTCGCCCCCCCCCCCTCTCCTGTCCTCCTCCTCGGCCCCCCCCCCTCCCTGTCCTCCTCCTCGGCCCCTCTTCTCCTGTCCTCCTCCTCGGCCCCTCTTCTCCTGTCCTCCTCCTCGGCCCCTCTTCTCCTGTCCTCCTCCTCGGCCCCTCTTCTCCTGTCCTCCTCCTCGGCCCTCTCTTCCCTGTCCTCCTCCTCGGCCCCTCTTCTCCTGTCCTCCTCCTCGGCCCCTCTTCTCCTGTCCTCCTCCTCGGCCCCTCTTCTCCTGTCCTCCTCCTCGGCCCCTCTTCTCCTGTCCTCCTCCTCGGCCCCTCTTCTCCTGTCCTCCTCCTCGGCCCCTCTTCTCCTGTCCTCCTCCTCGGCCCCTCTTCTCCTGTCCTCCTCCTCGGCCCCTCTTCTCCTGTCCTCCTCCTCGGCCCCTCTTCTCCTGTCCTCCTCCTCGGCCCCTCTTCTCCTGTCCTCCTCCTCGGCCCCTCTTCTCCTGTCCTCCTCTCGGCCCCTCTTCTCCTGTCCTCCTCCTCGGCCCCTCTTCTCCTGTCCTCCTCCTCGGCCCCTCTTCTCCTGTCCTCCTCCTCGGCCCCTCTTCTCCTGTCCTCCTCCTCGGCCCCTCTTCTCCTGTCCTCCTCCTCGGCCCCTCTTCTCCTGTCCTCCTCCTCGGCCCCTCTTCTCCTGTCCTCCTCCTCGGCCCCTCTTCTCCTGTCCTCCTCCTCGGCCCCTCTTCTCCTGTCCTCCTCCTCGGCCCCTCTTCTCCTGTCCTCCTCCTCGGCCCCTCTTCTCCTGTCCTCCTCCTCGGCCCCTCTTCTCCTGTCCTCCTCCTCGCCCCTCTTCTCCTGTCCTCCTCCTCGGCCCCTCTTCTCCTGTCCTCCTCCTCGGCCCCTCTTCTCCTGTCCTCCTCCTCGGCCCCTCTTCTCCTGTCCTCCTCCTCGGCCCCTCTTCTCCTGTCCTCCTCCTCGGCCCCTCTTCTCCTGTCCTCCTCCTCGGCCCCTCTTCTCCTGTCCTCCTCCTCGCCCCTCTTCTCCTGTCCTCCTCCTCGGCCCCTCTTCTCCTGTCCTCCTCCTCGGCCCCTCTTCTCCTGTCCTCCTCCTCGGCCCCCTCTTCTCCTGTCCTCCTCCTCGGCCCCTCTTCTCCTGTCCTCCTCCTCGGCCCCTCTTCTCCTGTCCTCCTCCTCGGCCCCTCTTCTCCTGTCCTCCTCCTCGGCCCCTCTTCTCCTGTCCTCCTCCTCGGCCCCTCTTCTCCTGTCCTCCTCCTCGGCCCCTCTTCTCCTGTCCTCCTCCTCGGCCCCTCTTCTCCTGTCCTCCTCCTCGGCCCCTCTTCTCCTGTCCTCCTCCTCGGCCCCTCTTCTCCTGTCCTCCTCCTCGGCCCCTCTTCTCCTGTCCTCCTCCTCGGCCCCTCTTCTCCTGTCCTCCTCCTCGGCCCCTCTTCTCCTGTCCTCCTCCTCGGCCCCTCTTCTCCTGTCCTCCTCCTCGGCCCCTCTTCTCCTGTCCCTCCTCCTCGGCCCCTCTTCTCCTGTCCTCCTCCTCGGCCCCTCTCTCTCCTGTCCTCCTCCTCGGCCCCTCTTCTCCTGTCCTCCTCCTCGGCCCCTCTTCTCCTGTCCTCCTCCTCGGCCCCTCTTCTCCTGTCCTCCTCCTCGGCCCCTCTTCTCCTGTCCTCCTCCTCGGCCCCTCTTCTCCTGTCCTCCTCCTCGGCCCCTCTTCTCCTGTCCTCCTCCTCGGCCCCTCTTCTCCTGTCCTCCTCCTCGGCCCCTCTTCTCCTGTCCTCCTCCTCGGCCCCTCTTCTCCTGTCCTCCTCCTCGGCCCCTCTTCTCCTGTCCTCCTCCTCGGCCCCTCTTCTCCCTGTCCTCCTCCTCGGCCCCTCTTCTCCTGTCCTCCTCCTCGGCCCCTCTTCTCCTGTCCTCCTCCTCGGCCCCTCTCTCCTGTCCTCCTCCTCGGCCCCTCCTCTCCTGTCTCCTCCTCGGCCCCTCCTCTCCTGTCCTCCTCCTCGGCCCCTCCTCTCCTGTCCTCCTCCTCGGCCCCCCCCCTCTCCTCCTCCTCGCCCCCCCCCTCTCCTGTCCTCCTCCCGGCCCCCCCCTCTCTCCTGTCCTCCTCCCGGCCCCCCCCCTCTCCTGTCCTCCTCCTGGCCCCCCCCCTCTCCTGTCCTCCTTCTCGGCCCCCCCTCTCTCCTGTCCTCTCCGGCCCCCCCCTCTCCTGTCCTCCTCCCGGCCCCCCCTCTCCTGTCCTCCTCCCCGGCCCCCCCCCTCTCCTGTCCTCCTCCCGGCCCCCCCTCTCTCCTGTCCTCCTCCCGCCCCCCCTCTCCTGTCCTCCTCCTGGCCCCCCCCCTCTCCTGTCCTCCTCCTGGCCCCCCCCTCTCCTGTCCTCCTTCCGGCCCCCCCTCTCCTGTCCTCCTTCTCGGCCCCCCCTCTCCTGTCCTCCTCCCTCGCCCCCCCCTCTCCTGTCCTCCTCCTCGCCCCCCCTCTCCTCCTCCTCGCCCCCCCTCTCCTGTCCTCCTCCTCGCCCCCCCCTCTCCTGTCCTCCTCCTCGCCCCCCTCTCCTGTCCTCCTCGGCCCCCCCCCTCTCCTGTCCTCCTCCTCGCCCCCCCCCCTCTCCTGTCCTCCTCCTCGCCCCCCCCTCTCCTGTCCTCCTCCTCGCCCCCCCCCTCTCCCTCCTCCTCGGCCCCCCTCTCCTGTCCTCCTCCTCGGCCCCCCCCTCTCCCTGTCCTCCTCCTCGGCCCCCCCCTCTCCTGTCCTCCTCCTCGGCCCCCCCTCCTGTCCTCCTCCTCGGCCCCCCCCTCTCCTGTCCTCCTCCTCGGCCCCCCCCTCTCCTGTCCTCCTCCTCGGCCCCCCCCCTCTCCTGTCCTCCTCCTCGGCCCCCCCCTCTCCTGTCCTCCTCCTCGGCCCCCCCCTCTCCTGTCCTCCTCCTCGGCCCCCCTCTCCTGTCCTCCTCCCTCGGCCCCCCCTCTCCTGTCCTCCTCCTCGGCCCCCCCTCCTGTGCCCTGCTTTCTCCTTGTATTGCAGGTGATAGACCCCATTAACCACTGGCTGTGCACATTGCCCACCAGGCTGTAGGGGAGGATCTGGTAAAGTTTAGGTTAATTAGAACTGTGGGACGACATGTCGGCCGATTAGTCAGAGACTTGTGGTGTTCTCCGCGGGTAACATGACACAACACCTCATCTCATGGGGGATCCGGCCAAGATATGAAGAAACCAAGACAAGAGATGAAAGAGCATTGGCTTTATTATCACACATTAGGCGGATGTATATACATGTATGTACATATGTTCCTATAAGGCACAGATAGTCCTGCAGGTCTCCTCTCCATGTGATGCTTACAGACCGGACCACCGAGGCCTCCCCCGACCAGATCTGCCACATGGAGATCTACCAAGACAACAACAATTCCCATGATCACTCATCAATCTCCACATCTTCACTACTTTCAGCCATTGACTCCACCTCCGAGTCACCGTCACATTCTGCAGCCGCGCGTTTCACTCCTCGCTGCTTAGACAGGCAGACGGCAAAGCGGATGTTGTACCGATTCCAATCACAACTAGAAAACATAAGAAGCGAAGATCAACCACAACAACTCAAGAATAAGACCCCCAACCAAGGACTGGCACGTGGTGGGAAAGAGACAAGACCCCCAACCAAGGACTGGCACGTGGTGGGAAAGAGACAAGACCCCCAACCAAGGACTGGCACGTGGCGGACAAGACCCCCAACCAAGGACTGGCACGTGGCGGACAAGACCCCCAACCAAGGACTGGCACGTGGCGGACAAGACCCCCAACCAAGGACTGGCACGTGGCGGACAAGACCCCCAACCAAGGACTGGCATGTGGTGGGAAAGAGACAAGACCCCCAACCAAGGACTGGCACGTGGCGAAAAAGACCCCCAACCAAGGACTGGCACGTGGCGGACAAGACCCCCAACCAAGGGCATGTGGCGGAAAAGACCCCCAACCAAGGACTGGCATGTGGTGGGAAAGAGACAAGACCCCCAACCAAGGACTGGCACGTGGCGGACAAGACCCCCAACCAAGGACTGGCACGTGGCGGAAAAGACCCCCAACCAAGGACTGGCACGTGGTGGGAAAGACCCCCAACCAAGGACTGGCACGTGGCAGAAAAGACCCCCAATCAAGGACTGGCACGTGGCGGAAAAGACCCCCAACCAAGGACTGGCACGTGGCGGAAAAGACCCCCAACCAAGGACTGGCACGTGGTGGGAAAGAGACAAGACCCCCGACCGAGGACTGGTGTGTGGCGGACCAGACCCCCAACCAAGGACTGGCACGTGGTGGGAAAGAGACAAGACCCCCAACCAAGGACTGGCACGTGGCGGACAAGACCCCCAACCAAGGACTGGCACGTGGCGGACAAGACCCCCAACCAAGGACTGGCACGTGGCAGACCAGACCCCCAACCAAGGACTGGCACGTGGCGGACAAGATCCCCAACCAAGGACTGGCACGTGGTTGGAAAGAGACAAGACCCCCAACCAAGGAATCGCACGTGGCGGACCCGACCCCCAACCAAGGACTGGCACGTGGTGGGAAAGAGACAAGACCCCCGACCGAGGACTAGTGTGTGGCGGACCAGACCCCCAACCAAGGACTGGCACGTGGTGGGAAAGAGACAAGACCCCCAACCAAGGACTGGCACGTGGCGGACAAGACCCCCAACCAAGGACTGGCACGTGGCGGAGAAGACCCCCAACCAAGGATTGGCACGTGGCGGAGAAGACCCCCAACCAAGGACTGGCACGTGGCGGACAAGATCCCCAACCAAGGATTGGCACGTGGCGGACAAGACCCCCAACCAAGGACTGGCACGTGGCGGACAAGACCCCCAACCAAGGACTGGCACGTGGCATTAAAGAGACAAGACCCCTGACTGAGTACTGGCATTTGGAGGAAAAAGAGACAAAAGGACTGGCACATGGCAGAAGAGAGACCCCCGACCGAGGACTGGCACGTGGTGGGAAAGAGACAAGACCCCTGGACCAAGGACTGGTGTGTGGTGGAAAATAGTATGGATCCCCGACAGAGGACTGACATGGTGGAAAAGAGACAAAAGGACTGACACGTGGTGGGAAAGAGACAAGACCCCTGTACCGAGGACCGGCCTGTGTACAGTACATGAGGTCACAGCATCTGGTACTTACAGCTTTGAGAGGTCGGTGAAGTGACCCTGAATACTCTTCTGCAGGGAGTGAATGGCCGGCATTAAGGAGACGGATCTGCGGACAGAAAGTAAATGAGTATCCGGATAATAAACACAGGGAGAGCGTCCGCTACATGCGGGTGTGGCCAGGGAGATGCAGAGATGGATTTCATCCTACCGATTCTTCAGCTTTTGCCCGTGTTGCATCAGCAATTCATGAGCCCAGATAAGATAGAACTGCAGGTGTCGGGACGCCTCAATCTGAGCGGCCAGGAAGACGAGGAGCCGCTCCACGTACAGCTCCGGGAGGGAGGAGCACACCACCGCGACTGCAGAAAGAAGCGGCACAGGATGTCACACCAATGGAGCCGCCATCACACGTCGTATAACGGCCGCTACTCACTGTCCGTGTGGGGAAGGCTCTCCAGAGCCTCCCGCAGGAGCCGCTCCTCATTCAGCCTCATGGCCATCACTAAAGCTCGAGTCCACTCGCCTCTCTGCAGCGTCCGATGGACACTCCCAGCAGTCACCTCTTCATCCAGCTGGAAAGGATCAAACAACGAACTGGAGTCCAGCGAGTAGATGAGGAGACCCTCGGTGGAGGTGGCAGCCCAACTGCGACCTGACAAAAAGGAAAGACCAAGGTCACACAAGCCAAGACCATCGACGTGCCTCAACTGCCCCCGGTCACGTCCTATAGGCAGCGTATAATCTCCCCTTCCCCCGGTCACGTCCTATAGGCACAGTATAATCTCCCCTTCCCCCGGTCAGGTCCTATAGGCACCGTATAATCCCCCCCAGGTCACGTCCTATAGGCACAGTATAATCTCCCCTTCCCCCGGTCACGTCCTATAGGCACAGTATAATCTCCCCTTCCCCCGGTCACGTCCTATAGGCACAGTATAATCTCCCCTTCCCCCGGTCACGTCCTATAAGCACAGTATAATCTCCCCTTCCCCCGGTCACGTCCTATAGGCACCATATAATCTCCCCTTCCCCCGGTCACGTCCTATAGGCAGCGTATAATCTCCCCTTCCCCGGTCACGTCCTATAGGCACCGTATAATCTCCCCTTCCCCCGGTCACGTCCTATAGGTACAGTATAATCTCCCCTTCCCCCGGTCACGTCCTATAGGCACCGTATAATCCCACCCAGGTCACGTCCTATAGGCAGCGTATAATCCCCCCCAGGTCACGTCCTATAGGCACTGTATAATCTCCCCTTCCTCCGGGTCACGTCCTATAGGCACCGTATAATCTCCCCTTCCCCCGGTCACGTCCTATAGGCACCGTATAATCCCCCCCAGGTCACGTCCTATAGGCACTGTATAATCTCCCCTTCCTCCGGGTCACGTCCTATAGGCACCGTATAATCTCCCCTTCCCCCGGTCACGTCCTATAGGCACCGTATAATCCCCCCCAGGTCACGTTCTATAGGCAGCGTATAATCCCCCCCAGGTCACGGCCTATAGGCACCGTATAATCCCCCCCAGGTCACGGCCTATAGGCACAGTATAATCCCCCCCAGGTCACGTCCTATAAGCACCGTATAATCTCCCCTTCCCCTGGGTCACGTCCTATAAGCACCGTATAATCTCCCCTTCCTCCGGGTCACGTCCTATAGGCACCGTATAATCTCCCGTTCCTCCGGGTTACGTCCTATAGGCACCGTATAATCTCCCGTTCCTCCGGGTTACGTCCTATAGGCACCGTATAATCTCCCCTTCCTCCCGGTCATGTCCTATAGGCACCGTATAATCTCCCCTTCCCCCGGTCATGTCCTATAGGCACAGTATAATCTCCCCTTCCTCCGGGTCACGTCCTATAGGCACAGTATAATCTCCCCTTCCTCCCGGTCATGTCCTATAGGCACCGTATAATCTCCCCATCCTCCGGGTCACGTCCTATAGGCACTGTATAATCCCCCCCAGGTCACATTCTATAGGCACAGTATAACCCCCCTTCCCCCGGTCACGTCCTATAGGCACAGTATAATCTCCCCTTCCCCCGGTCACGTCCTATAGGCACAGTATAATCTCCACTTCCCCCGGTCACGTCCTATAGGCACAGTATAATCTCCCCTTCCCCGGTCACGTCCTATAGGCACAGTATAATCTCCCCTTCCCCGGTCACGTCCTATAGGCACAGTATAATCCCCCTTCCCCCGGTCACGTCCTATAGGCACAGTATAATCTCCCCTTCCCCCGGTCACGTCCTATAGGCACTGTATAATCTCCCCTTCCCCGGCCACGTCCTATAGGCACTGTATAATCTCCCCTTCCCCCGGTCACGTCCTACAGGCACAGTATAATCCCCCCTTCCCCCGGTCACGTCCTATAGGCACAGTATAATCTCCCCTTCCCCCGGCCACGTCCTATAGGCACAGTATAATCTCCCCTTCCCCGGTCACGTCCTACAGGCACAGTATAATCCCCCCTTCCCCCGGTCACGTCCTATAGGCACAGTATAATCTCCCCTTCCCCCGGTCACGTCCTATAGGCACAGTATAATCTCCCCTTCCCCCGGTCACGTCCTATAGGCAGCGAATAATCTCCCCTTCCCACGGTCACGTCCTATAGGCACCGTATAATCTCCCCTTCCCCCGGTCACGTCCTATAGGCACAGTATAATCCCCCCTTCCCCCGGTCACGTCCTATAGGCAGCGTATAATCTCCCCTTCCCCGGTCACGTCCTATAGGCACCGTATAATCTCCCCTTCCCCCGGTCACGTCCTATAGGTACAGTATAATCTCCCCTTCCCCCGGTCACGTCCTATAGGCACCGTATAATCCCACCCAGGTCACGTCCTATAGGCAGCGTATAATCCCCCCCAGGTGGTTACGTGCCTATAGGCACGGTATAATCTCCCCTTCCTCCGGGTCACGTCCTATAGGCACCGTATAATCTCCCCTTCCCCCGGTCACGTCCTATAGGCACCGTATAATCCCCCCCAGGTCACGTCCTATAGGCACTGTATAATCTCCCCTTCCTCCGGGTCACGTCCTATAGGCACCGTATAATCTCCCCTTCCCCCGGTCACGTCCTATAGGCACCGTATAATCCCCCCCAGGTCACGTTCTATAGGCAGCGTATAATCCCCCCCAGGTCACGGCCTATAGGCACCGTATAATCCCCCCCAGGTCACGGCCTATAGGCACAGTATAATCCCCCCCAGGTCACGGCCTATAGGCACAGTATAATCCCCCCCAGGTCACGTCCTATAAGCACCGTATAATCTCCCCTTCCCCTGGGTCACGTCCTATAAGCACCGTATAATCTCCCCTTCCTCCGGGTCACGTCCTATAGGCACCGTATAATCTCCCGTTCCTCCGGGTTACGTCCTATAGGCACCGTATAATCTCCCGTTCCTCCGGGTTACGTCCTATAGGCACCGTATAATCTCCCCTTCCTCCCGGTCATGTCCTATAGGCACCGTATAATCTCCCCTTCCTCCCGGTCATGTCCTATAGGCACCGTATAATCTCCCCTTCCTCCGGGTCACGTCCTATAGGCACAGTATAATCTCCCCTTCCTCCGGGTCACGTCCTATAGGCACAGTATAATCTCCCCTTCCTCCCGGTCATGTCCTATAGGCACCGTATAATCTCCCCATCCTCCGGGTCACGTCCTATAGGCACTGTATAATCCCCCCAGGTCACATTCTATAGGCACAGTATAACCCCCCCTTCCCCCGGTCACGTCCTATAGGCACAGTATAATCTCCCCTTCCCCCGGTCACGTCCTATAGGCACAGTATAATCTCCACTTCCCCCGGTCACGTCCTATAGGCACAGTATAATCTCCCCTTCCCCCGGTCACGTCCTATAGGCACAGTATAATCTCCCCTTCCCCGGTCACGTCCTATAGGCACAGTATAATCCCCCCTTCCCCGGTCACGTCCTATAGGCACAGTATAATCTCCCCTTCCCCCGGTCACGTCCTATAGGCACTGTATAATCTCCCCTTCCCCCGGCCACGTCCTATAGGCACTGTATAATCTCCCCTTCCCCCGGTCACGTCCTACAGGCACAGTATAATCCCCCTTCCCCCGGTCACGTCCTATAGGCACAGTATAATCTCCCCTTCCCCCGGCCACGTCCTATAGGCACAGTATAATCTCCCCTTCCCCGGTCACGTCCTACAGGCACAGTATAATCCCCCCTTCCCCCGGTCACGTCCTATAGGCACAGTATAATCTCCCCTTCCCCCGGTCACGTCCTATAGGCACAGTATAATCTCCCCTTCCCCCGGTCACGTCCTATAGGCAGCGAATAATCTCCCCTTCCCACGGTCACGTCCTATAGGCACCGTATAATCTCCCCTTCCCCCGGTCACGTCCTATAGGCACAGTATAATCCCCCCTTCCCCCGGTCACGTCCTATAGGCAGCGTATAATCTCCCCTTCCCCCGGTCACGTCCTATAGGCACCGTATAATCTCCCCTTCCCCCGGTCACGTCCTATAGGCACCGTATAATCTCCCCTTCCCCCGGTCACGTCCTATAGGCACAGTATAATCTCCCCTTCCCCCGGTCACGTCCTATAGGCACAGTATAATCTCCCCTTCCCCGGTCACGTCCTATAGGCACAGTATAATCTCCCCTTCCCCCGGTCACGTCCTATAGGCAGCGTATAATCTCCCCTTCCCCGGTCACGTCCTATAGGCAGCGTATAATCTCCCCTTCCCCCGGTCACGTCCTATAGGCACAGTATAATCTCCCCTTCCCCCGGTCACGTCCTATAGGCAGCGAATAATCTCCCCTTCCCCCGGTCACGTCCTATAGGCACCGTATAATCTCCCTTCCCCCGGTCACGTCCTATAGGCACAGTATAATCCCCCCTTCCCCCGGTCACGTCCTATAGGCAGCGTATAATCTCCCCTTCCCCCGGTCACGTCCTATAGGCACCGTATAATCTCCCCTTCCCCCGGTCACGTCCTATAGGCACCGTATAATCTCCCCTTCCCCCGGTCACGTCCTATAGGCACAGTATAATCTCCCCTTCCCCCGGTCACGTCCTATAGGCACAGTATAATCTCCCCTTCCCCCGGTCACGTCCTATAGGCACAGTATAATCTCCCCTTCCCCCGGTCACGTCCTATAGGCACAGTATAATCTCCCCTTCCCCCGGTCACGTCCTATAGGCACAGTATAATCTCCCCTTCCCCCGGTCACGTCCTATAGGCAGCGTATAATCTCCCCTTCCCCCAGTCACGTCCTATAGGCACAGTATAATCTCCCCTTCCCACGGTCACGTCCTATAGGCACAGTATAATCTCCCCTTCCCCCGGTCACGTCCTATAAGCCAGTCCTCGGTTGGGGGTCTCGTCTCCTGTCCGCCAGTCTTCGTTTGGGGGTCACAGTCCTCCGTCGGGGTCTTTCCGCTCATTACTTACCAGTTGGAGAGAAACGTAATGAGGTCACTCGGATTTCGGGTTTGAAGTGTCGGGAACTCAAATCACCTGAAACATATCTCCGTGTGAGCGAGGAGGAGACGTCTGACCGAGCGTCACTGCAATCTCTAGACTTTACCTTTACGAACTCCTGGAAGACTCAGGGCGGACACCATCAACGTCTCCAGTGCCGTCATCAACCAGCGCCAGACTCCCGAACTCCGTCATCTTCCGGCGGTCCAGGAACTCCTGATAGGAGGAAAAGAGGGACATCGGAGAAATCCACCCGAGAGAAAGAGAGTGCGAGAGAGAGAAAGAGTGCGAGAGCCTGAGACCCCGCGCACCACTTCCAGACGCACCTCCATAGCATCCAGGGAATAATTGCAGGAGATCTCAAACTTCTTGGCCAGCAGCTGCTCCTTCACATGGTAGATGCAGACGTAGCGGGACGCGCCGGCGGCCAGGAGAGCGTGACCATCCGCGGAGTAGCACAGAGAGGTGAAAGCCCTGGAGAGAAAACAGAGCAGTCTCACACCTTGCCGCGTGTGGGGTCCGTCCAGCGTCCGGCCGGGTGGGCACTCACTTCCCCTTAGACGAGAGCTTGGCCGTAACTTTTTCTGTTTCTTTGCGTCCAAACTGCAAGTCGTGTCTTCCTTCGATTGATCCCGTCTGAACCCCCTTCTCCGGGTCCCACATGGTGATCTGACCATCCAGCGAGGCCACCGCCAGCTCCCCACCATCAGGACGGAACGTGACCGCCAGCCCTGACCAAGAGAAGACCTGGGGTCACCACAGGAGAAGGGGTCACCCTACCCCCCCATTGCCTCTCCGCTCACCCTCTGCATTCAGACTCAGGGTCTCCGTCGTCCTCCAGCTGTCAGTCATGTGCCAGAGTCTTACAGTCCTATCCCAGGATGCCGTGGCCAGAATAGACTTCCAGGGGTTAAAGGCCACGCTGCTGACGGGACCCTCGTGTCCGGCTAAGACCTGGAGAAAGAGAAGCCATAGTCAGCAACACCCACCAAAACCATGGCAACCAGAAATAGCCCGCCCACAGCAAAAATAGTAGTGTAGCTAAAGGGGATGGGCCGGCGCTGCAGAGCGGGCAGGGTGCGGAGGGGATGGGCCGGCGCTGCAGAGCGGGCAGGGTGCGGAGGGGATGGGCCGGCGCTGCAGAGCGGGCAGGGTGCGGAGGGGATGGGCCGGCACAGCAGAGGGGGTGGGGCACGGAGGGGGATGGGCCGGCACTGCAGAGGGGGTCGGGCACGGAGGGGGATGGGCCGGCACTGCAGAGCGCACAGGGTGCGGAGGGGTTGGCCCGGTGCTGCAGAGTGCACAGGGTGCGGAGGGGTTGGCCCGGTGCTGCAGAGCGCACAGGGTGCGGAGGGGTTGGCCCGGTGCTGCAGAGTGCACAGGGTGCGGAGGGGTTGGGCCGGCGCTGCAGAGCGCACAGGGTGCGGAGGGGTTGGCCCGGTGCTGCAGAGCGCACAGGGTGCGGAGGGGTTGGGCCGGCGCTGCAGAGCACACAGGGTGCGGAGGGGTTGGCCCGGTGCTGCAGAGTGCACAGGGTGCGGAGGGGTTGGCTCGGTGCTGCAGAGCGCACAGGGTGCGGAGGGGTTGGGCCGGCGTTGCAGAGTGCACAGGGTGCGGAGGGGTTGGGCCGGCGTTGCAGAGTGCACAGGGTGCGGAGGGGTTGGGCCGGCGTTGCAGAGTGCACAGGGTGCGGAGGGGTTGGGGCGGTGCTGCAGAGCGCACAGGGTGCGGAGGGGTTGGGGCGGTGCTGCAGAGTGCACAGGGTGCGGAGGGGTTGGGGCGGTGCTGCAGAGTGCACAGGGTGCGGAGGGGTTGGGCCGGTGCTGCAGAGCGCACAGGGTGCGGAGGGGTTGGGGCGGTGCTGCAGAGCGCACAGGGTGCGGAGGGGTTGGGCCGGCGTTGCAGAGCGCACAGGGTGCGGAGGGGTTGGGCCGGCGTTGCAGAGCACTCAGCGTGCGGAGGGGTTGGGCCGGTGCTGCAGAGTGCACAGGGTGCGGAGGGGTTGGGCCGCTGCCTGAGCTGTAGGACCACTATGTGGTGCGGTCTCTCACATCGAGGAGTCTCCCGGTCTGCATGCTCCACACGTAGACCTCGTACGAGTCCTGGGCTCCGGCGCACACCAGGTCACCGCTGGCGTCCACCGCGAGGCAGTAGAACTGCGCCGGCCGGGGGGACGTGAACGTCCTGAAGTTGCGATACCTGGAAGTAGAGAGAGTGGTGAGACCCTGAGCGCCGCACAGATAGGGGGCGCCCCGCCAGGCATGTACCTACCTCAGCAGGCTGTAGGCCCGGACCGTGCCGTCCAGGGAGGCGCTGAGCACCACCTGCCCGTTACTGGTGACCGTGACCGCCGTGACGCTGCTCGTGTGGTCCGTGAATGTCACAAAGCAGAAGCCGCTGCTCGTGTCCCAGACCTTCACCTGCAGGAGACCAGACATTGGTCACGTGACTCGCACAGAGGGGAGAGCCCCCGCCAGCCCCCCGGCCACCCCCACCCCCACCACCCCCTACCTTGCCGTCATCTCCGCCGGTGACGATGTGCTGGCCGTCGGGGGAGTAGCATAGCGCCACCATGTTGTTGAAGTGTCCCTGCTGCTTCAGGATATAAGACTCGCTCTGCCATTCCCACACCAGTAACTGCCCCAGACCTGCAAGACAAGGTCATCGTTATACCCCGGGGGAGGGGGGCCCGGGCGCTGAGGGGGGAGGGGCCCCCGGGCGCTGAGAGGGGAGGAGGGGGGCCCGGGCGCTGAGAGGGGAGGAGGGGGGCCCGGGCGCTGAGGGGGGAGGAGGGGGGCCCGGGCGCTGAGGGGGGAGGAGGGGGGCCCGGGCGCTGAGGGGGGAGGAGGGGGGCCCGGGCGCTGAGGGGGGAGGAGGGGGGCCCGGGCGCTGAGGGGGGAGGAGGGGGGCCCGGGCGCTGAGGGGGGAGGAGGGGGGCCCGGGCGCTGAGGGGGAGGAGGGGGGCCCGGGCGCTGAGGGGGGAGGAGGGGGGCCCGGGCGCTGAGGGGGGAGGAGGGGGCCCGGGCGCTGAGGGGGGAGGAGGGGGGCCCGGGCGCTGAGGGGGGAGGAGGGGGGCCCGGGCGCTGAGGGGGGAGGAGGGGGGCCCGGGCGCTGAGGGGGGAGGAGGGGGGGCCCGGGCGCTGAGGGGGGAGGAGGGGGGCCCGGGCGCTGAGGGGGGAGGAGGGGGGCCCGGGCGCTGAGGGGGAGGAGGGGGGCCCGGGCGCTGAGGGGGGAGGAGGGGGGCCCGGGCGCTGAGGGGGGAGGAGGGGGGCCCGGGCGCTGAGGGGGGAGGAGGGGGCCCGGGCGCTGAGGGGGGAGGGGGCCCGGGCGCTGAGGGGGGAGGAAGGGCCCCCAGGCGCTGAGGGGGGAGGAAGGGCCCCCAGGCGCTGAGGGGGGAGGAAGGGCCCCCAGGCGCTGAGGGGGGAGGAAGGGCCCCAGGCGCTGAGGGGGGAGGAAGGGCCCCCAGGCGCTGAGGGGGGAGGAAGGGCCCCCAGGCGCTGAGGGGGGAGGAAGGGCCCCCAGGCGCTGAGGGGGGAGGAAGGGCCCCCAGGCGCTGAGGGGGGAGGAAGGGCCCCCAGGCGCTGAGGGGGGGGGGGGGCCCAGGCGCTGAGGGGGGGGGAGGGGTCAGGCGCTGAGGGGGGGGAGGGGTCAGGCGCTGAGGGGGGGGAGGGGTCAGGCGCTGAGGGGGGAGGGGCCAGGCGCTGAGGGGGAGGGGCCAGGCGCTGAGGGGGGAGGGGCCAGGCGCTGAGGGGGGAGGGGCCAGGCGCTGAGGGGGAGGGGGGCTCGGGCGCTGAGGGGGGAGGGGGGCCCGGGCGCTGAGGGGGGCCCGGGCGCTGAGGGGGCCCGGGCGCTGAGGGGGGCCCGGGCGCTGAGGGGGAGGGGGCCCAGGCGCTGAGGGGGGAGGGGGGGCCCAGGCGCCGAGGGGGAGGGGTGCCCGGGCGCTGAGGGGGGAGGGGGGCCCGGGCGCTGAGGGGGGAGGGGGGCCCGGGCGCTGAGGGGGGAGGAAGGGCCCCCAGGCGCTGAGGGGGGAGGAAGGGCCCCCAGGCGCTGAGGGGGGGGGGGGGGCCCAGGCGCTGAGGGGGGGGGAGGGGTCAGGCGCTGAGGGGGGAGGGGCCAGGCGCTGAGGGGGAGGGGCCAGGCGCTGAGGGGGAGGGGCCAGGCGCTGAGGGGGGAGGGGCCAGGCGCTGAGGGGGGAGGGGCCAGGCGCTGAGGGGGGAGGGGGGCTCGGGCGCTGAGGGGGGAGGGGGGCCCGGGCGCTGAGGGGGGCCCGGGCGCTGAGGGGGGAGGGGGGCCCAGGCGCTGAGGGGGGAGGGGGGCCCAGGCGCTGAGGGGGGAGGGGGCCCAGGCGCTGAGGGGGGAGGGGGGGCCCAGGCGCTGAGGGGGGAGGGGGGCCCGGGCGCTGAGGGGGGAGACTTACCGCTGCTGCCAAACGCCATCCAGTCGCCGCTGCTGTTTATTGCGATGGAGGAAATTCTCTGATCTGAAATACTAGAAGAGGAGAAGACAGCGTCACCAGGAGGGGGAGGTGCCCGACATGGAGGGGAGAGGCGGAGGGAGGTGCCCGACATGGGGGGGGGGGGAGGAGGTGCCCGACATGGGGGGGGGGGAGGAGGTGCCCGACATGGGGGGGGGGGAGGAGGTGCCCGACATGGGGGGGGGGGGAGGAGGTGCCCGACATGGGGGGGGGGGGGGAGGAGGTGCCCGACATGGAGGGGAAGGGGGGGAGGAGGTGCCCGACATGGAGGGGAAGGGGGGGAGGAGGTGCCCGACATGGAGGGGGGGGGGAGGAGGTGCCCGACATGGAGGGGGGGGGGGAGGTGCCCGACATGGAGGGGGGGAGGGAGGTGCCCGACATGGAGGGGGGGAGGTGCCCGACATGGAGGGGGGGGGGAGGGAGGTGCCCGACATGGAGGGGGGGGGGAGGGAGGTGCCCGACATGGAGGGGGGGGGGGAGGGAGGTGCCCGACATGGGGGGGGGGGGAGGGAGGTGCCCGACATGGGGGGGGGGGGAGGTGCCCGACATGGAGGGGGCGGCGGAGGGAGGTGCCCGACATGGAGGGGGGGGGGAGGGAGGTGCCCGACATGGAGGGGGGGGGGGAGGGAGGTGCCCGACATGGAGGGGGGGGGGAGGGAGGTGCCCGACATGGAGGGGGGGGAGGTGCCCGACATGGAGGGGGGGGAGGTGCCCGACATGGAGGGGGGGAGGTGCCCGACATGGAGGGGGGGGGGGAGGTGCCCGACATGGAGGGGGGGGGGGGGAGGTGCCCGACATGGAGGGGGGGGGAGGTGCCCGACATGGAGGGGGGGGGGAGGTGCCCGACATGGAGGGGGGGGGGGGTGCCCGACATGGAGGGGGGGGGGGGTGCCCGACATGGAGGGGGGGGGAGGTGCCCCACATGGAGGGGGGGGGGAGGTGCCCCACATGGAGGGGGGGGGAGGTGCCCGACATGGAGGGGGGGGGGGGGGGGGAGGTGCCCGACATGGAGAGGGGGGGAGGTGCCCCACATGGAGGGGGGGGAGGTGCCCCACATGGAGGGGGGGGGGAGGTGCCCCACATGGAGGGGGGGGGAGGTGCCCGACATGGAGGGGGGAGAGGGGGGGGGGGGAGGTGTCCTGACAGAGGAGAGAGGGGGGGGGGGACATGCCCAATATGGCAGCCGCTATAACCAGAAGGGAGGGGGCACACGTGGCAGCACAGGGTCACCTGAGGGAGTGGATGAGACTCAGATCCGGCAGCTCGTGGATGTGGAAGGATCCGGAGGAGAATCCGGTCACCAGGATCTTCAGCTTCTTCTGAAATGCAGCGGCAGTCAGCGAGGTGAAGTCTCCTTCCTTATTAAAAAAGTGTCTGGAGAAAGAGGAAAACCAGGGGTCACAGGTCACAGGATACAGGTCAGGGGGTCGCATGACAGTAGATACAGGTCAGGGGGTCGCATGACAGTAGATACAGGTCAGGGGGTCGCATGACAGTAGATACAGGTCAGGGGTCGCATGACAGTAGATACAGGTCAGGGGTCGCATGACAGTAGATACAGGTCAGGGGGTCGCATGACAGTAGATACAGGTCAGGGGGTCGCATGACAGTAGATACAGGTCAGGGGGTCGCATGACAGTAGATACAGGTCAGGGGTCGCATGACAGTAGATACAGGTCAGGGGGTCGCATGACAGTAGATACAGGTCAGGGGGTCGCATGACAGTAGATACAGGCCAGGGGGTCGCCTGACACTAGATACAGGTCAGGGGGTCGCATGACAGTAGATACAGGTCAGGGGTCGCCTGGCAGTAGATACAGGTCAGGGGGTCGCCTGGCAGTAGATACAGGTCAGGGGGTCGCCTGGCAGTAGATACAGGTCAGGGGGTCGCCTGGCAGTAGATACAGGTCAGGGGGTCGCCTGGCAGTAGATACAGGTCAGGGGGTCGCCTGGCAGTAGATACAGGTCAGGGGTCGCATGACAGTAGATACAGGTCAGGGGGTCGCATGACAGTAGATACAGGTCAGGGGGTCGCATGACAGTAGATACAGGTCAGGGGTCGCATGACAGTAGATACAGGTCAGGGGTCGCATGACAGTAGATACAGGTCAGGGGGTCGCATGACAGTAGATACAGGTCAGGGGTCGCATGACAGTAGATACAGGTCAGGGGTCGCATGACAGTAGATACAGGTCAGGGGGTCGCATGACAGTAGATACAGGTCAGGGGGTCGCATGACAGTAGATACAGGTCAGGGGTCGCATGACAGTAGATACAGGTCAGGGGTCGCCTGACAGATACAGGTCAGGGGGTCGCATGACAGTAGATACAGGTCAGGGGGTCGCATGACAATAGATACAGGTCAGGGGGTCGCATGACAATAGATACAGGTCAGGGGGTCGCCTGGCAGTAGATACAAGTCAGGGGTCGCCTGGCAGTAGATACAGGTCAGGGGGTCGCCTGACACTAGATACAGGTCAGGGGGTCGCCTGACACTAGATACAGGTCAGGGGTCGCATGACAGTAGATACAGGTCAGGGGTCGCCTGGCAGTAGATACAGGTCAGGGGGTCGCCTGGCAGTAGATACAGGTCAGGGGGTCGCCTGGCAGTAGATACAGGTCAGGGGGTCGCATGACAGTAGATACAGGTCAGGGGGTCGCCTGACACTAGATACAGGTCAGGGGGTCGCCTGACACTAGATACAGGTCAGGGGGTCGCCTGACACTCGATACAGGTCAGGGGGTCGCCTGACACTCGATACAGGTCAGGGGGTCGCCTGACACTCGATACAGGTCAGGGGGTCGCCTGACACTCGATACAGGTCAGGGGGTCGCATGACAGTAGATACAGGTCAGGGGTCGCCTGGCAGTAGATACAGGTCAGGGGGTCGCCTGGCAGTAGATACAGGTCAGGGGGTCGCATGACAGTAGATACAGGTCAGGGGTCGCATGACAGTAGATACAGGCCAGGGGGTCGCCTGACACTAGATACAGGTCAGGGGGTCGCATGACAGTAGATACAGGTCAGGGGGTCGCCTGGCAGTAGATACAGGTCAGGGGGTCGCCTGGCAGTAGATACAGGTCAGGGGGTCGCCTGGCAGTAGATACAGGTCAGGGGGTCGCCTGGCAGTAGATACAGGTCAGGGGGTCGCCTGGCAGTAGATACAGGTCAGGGGGTCGCCTGGCAGTAGATACAGGTCAGGGGGTCGCCTGGCAGTAGATACAGGTCAGGGGGTCGCCTGGCAGTAGATACAGGTCAGGGGGTCGCCTGGCAGTAGATACAGGTCAGGGGGTCGCCTGGCAGTAGATACAGGTCAGGGGGTCGCCTGGCAGTAGATACAGGTCAGGGGGTCGCCTGGCAGTAGATACAGGTCAGGGGGTCGCCTGGCAGTAGATACAGGTCAGGGGGTCGCCTGGCAGTAGATACAGGTCAGGGGGTCCCCTGGCAGTAGATACAGGTCAGGGGTCGCCTGGCAGTAGATACAGGTCAGGGGGTCGCCTGGCAGTAGATACAGGTCAGGGGGTCGCCTGGCAGTAGATACAGGTCAGGGGGTCGCCTGGCAGTAGATACAGGTCAGGGGGTCGCCTGGCAGTAGATACAGGTCAGGGGGTCGCCTGGCAGTAGATACAGGTCAGGGGGTCGCCTGGCAGTAGATACAGGTCAGGGGGTCGCCTGGCAGTAGATACAGGTCAGGGGGTCGCCTGGCAGTAGATACAGGTCAGGGGGTCGCCTGGCAGAAGATACAGGTCAGGGGGTCGCCTGGCAGTAGATACAGGTCAGGGGGTCGCCTGGCAGTAGATACAGGTCAGGGGGTCACATGACAGTAGATACAGGTCAGGGGTCGCCTACTAAGCAGATACAAGCTGGTGTTGCACTTACTTGCAGGTCATCTTGTACTTGACCCTGCGGCTCTTCTCCTCGGCGCTGGGATTGGCCGACCCTCGGATCTCCTCTCCCGGATCCTCCCGGGGTTCTCCATCTTGGGAGGTCTCCTTGGATTCTCTGGGCAGGAGGTTGGCGAGGTCGGTATCGCACTCCCACATGCAAAGTTTTGCATCAGAACTGATGGTGTAAATCTGTGGGGTAGGAAAAAGGGCATGAGGGCAGGAGAGAGGCGCGGGGGCGGGGCGGGAGAGGCGCGGGGGCGGGAGAGGCGCGGGGGCGGGGCGGGAGAGGCGCGGGGGCGGGACGGGAGAGACGCGGGGGCGGGACGGGAGAGACGCGGGGGCGGGACGGGAGAGACGCGGGGGCGGGACGGGAGAGACGCGGGGGCGGGAGACACAGGGCAGGACGGGAGACACAGGGCGGGCCCCTCTACACTTACATCCAGACTGTCTTCCTGGAAGAAGCAGGACACGATGGCGTCTTTGTGGCCCCCAAGGCTGTAGAAGACGAGGTTCTTCCAGCGCTCCGCCCCAAACACCCAGGTGGTCATGTCCTTACTGCCAACTGCAAAGCAGGAGAAGCAGCCGAGGTCAGTGGAGGGGTCAGTGCCCCTGCAGCCCTCTCACCCTCCCCCGTGACACCCACTTGGAGTCACTCGTCCAATCGATGCACGTCGTCTCGTCATACGGACCAAAGTACGATTTATCCAAGACAAAAGCGTTGAACTCGCGCCTCTTCCCGGGAGCGTGATACAGGAGCGCGGAGGAGCCCTTACACACCACAAACCTCCTGCAGAGGAGAAGGAGGGGTCACAGATGGTCAGCGGCGGACACCTACCTCCAGTCATGGCTGACACTCACCTGCCATCCGGGGCAAAGCTGACGGCCTGCACCGGCTGCTGGTGAAGTTATTGAGGACGGCCTTGGTGACGATGCTAACGAGAAGGGCGCAGCCCTCTGTGGAGAGAAAGGAGCGTCACACAAGGGCCCCAACCAACACCCAGGGGCCCCCGGGGCAGGACCTCACCTTCATCCACCAGGATCCCGAGGGAGCCATCCGGGGACAAGGCCACACACGTGATGTTACACCGCGTAGCCGCAGGCAGGGTCTCCGCACGATTACTAGGAGCCGAGAGGGAGAACAGTCACCAGAGACATCGACTCATCATGTCTGATCGGTGTGCAGGACTCCAGGATCAGCAGCAATGGAGCAGGCACGACTAGGCGATCTCTGAGAGATTACATACTCATACAGACACGACTAGGCGATCTCCGAGAGATTACATACTCATACACTCACAGACACGACAAGGCAATCCCTAGACACTGTACATCTATACACTCACAGCAGACACGACAAGGCGATCCCCAGACACTGTACATCCATACACTCACAGCAGACACGACAAGGCGATCCCCAGACACTGTACATCCATACACTCACAGCAGACACGACAAGGCGATCCCCAGACACTGTACATCCATACACTCACAGACACGACAAGGCGATCCCCAGACACTGTACATCCATACACTCACAGCAGACACGACAAGGCGATCCCCAGACCCTGTACATCCATACACTCACAGCAGACACGACAAGGCGATCCCCAGACACTGTACATCCATACACTCACAGACACGACAAGGCGATCCCCAGACCCTGTACATCCATACACTCACAGCAGACACGACAAGGCGATCCCCAGACACTGTACATCCATACACTCACAGACACGACAAGGCGATCCCCAGACCCTGTACATCCATACACTCACAGACACGACAAGGCGATCCCCAGACACTGTACATCCATACACTCACAGCAGACACTACAAGGCGATCCCCAGACACTGTACATCCATACACTCACAGCAGACACGACAAGGCGATCCCCAGACACTGTACATCCATACACTCACAGCAGACACGACAAGGCGATCCCCAGACCCTGTACATCCATACACTCACAGCAGACACGACAAGGCGATCCCCAGACACTGTACATCCATACACTCACAGACACGACAAGGCGATCCCCAGACACTGTACATCCCATACACTCACAGCAGACACGACAAGGCGATCCCCAGACCCTGTACATCCATACACTCACAGCAGACACGACAAGGCGATCCCCAGACACTGTACATCCATACACTCACAGACACGACAAGGCGATCCCCAGACCCTGTACATCCATACACTCACAGACACGACAAGGCGATCCCCAGACACTGTACATCCATACACTCCCAGACCACGACAAAACGATCCCCAGACACTGTACATCCATACACTCACAGACACGACAAGGCGATCCCCAGACACTGTACATCCATACATCGACAAAACGATCCCCAGACACTGTACATCCATACACTCACAGCAGACACTACAAGCCGATCCCCAGACACTGTACATCCATACACTCACAGCAGACACGACAAGGCGATCCCCAGACACTGTACATCCATACACTCACAGCAGACACGACAAGGCGATCCCCAGACACTGTACATCCATACACTCACAGCAGACACGACAAGGCGATCCCCAGACACTGTACATCCATACACTCACAGCAGACACGACAAGGCGATCCCCAGACACTGTACATCCATACACTCACAGACACGACAAGGCGATCCCCAGACCCTGTACATCCATACACTCACAGACACGACAAGGCGATCCCCAGACACTGTACATCCATACACTCACAGCAGACACTACAAGGCGATCCCCAGACACTGTACATCCATACACTCACAGCAGACACGACAAGGCGATCCCCAGACACTGTACATCCATACACTCACAGCAGACACTACAAGGCGATCCCCAGACACTGTACATCCATACACTCACAGCAGACACGACAAGGCGATCCCCAGACCCTGTACATCCATACACTCACAGCAGACACGACAAGGCGATCCCCAGACACTGTACATCCATACACTCACAGCAGACACGACAAGGCGATCCCCAGACACTGTACATCCATACACTCACAGCAGACACGACAAGGCGATCCCCAGACACTCACAGCAGACACGACAAGGCGATCCCCAGACACTGTACATCCATACACTCACAGACACGACAAGGCGATCCCCAGGGGTTAAACATTTGTACTCACTTCTTCAGATGGAAGATACTGAGACGATTCCCCACGGGGCTGATTACCGAATTCCCATCGGGGGTGAAGTTTAGGTTCCCGTGTCGGTAAAATGTCCCCAGTAAATTACTGAACTAGAGAACAAGATAAGGAAGATATAAACAACCGCTCCCCAGGTGTATATGTCGGTCCTGTGTATTCCCCCCCCCCCTGGGTGTATATGTCGGTCCTGTGTATTCCCCCCCCCCCTGGGTGTGTCTGTTGGTCCCGTGCACATCCCCGGGTGTGTCTGTTGGTCCCGTGCACATCCCCGGGTGTGTCTGTTGGTCCCGTGCACATCCCCGGGTGTGTCTGTTGGTCCCGTGCACATCCCCGGGTGTGTCTGTTGGTCCCGTGCACATCCCCGGGTGTGTCTGTTGGTCCCGTGCACATCCCCGGGTGTGTCTGTTGGTCCCGTGCACATCCCCGGGTGTGTCTGTTGGTCCCGTGCACATCCCCGGGTGTGTCTGTTGGTCCCGTGCACATCCCCGGGTGTGTCTGTTGGTCCCGTGCACATCCCCGGGTGTGTCTGTTGGTCCCGTGCACATCCCCGGGTGTGTCTGTTGGTCCCGTGCACATCCCCGGGTGTGTCTGTTGGTCCCGTGCACATCCCCGGGTGTGTCTGTTGGTCCCGTGCACATCCCCGGGTGTGTCTGTTGGTCCCGTGCACATCCCCGGGTGTGTCTGTTGGTCCCGTGCACATCCCCGGGTGTGTCTGTTGGTCCCGTGCACATCCCCGGGTGTGTCTGTTGGTCCCGTGCACATCCCCGGGTGTGTCTGTTGGTCCCGTGCACATCCCCGGGTGTGTCTGTTGGTCCCGTGCACATCCCCGGGTGTGTCTGTTGGTCCCGTGCACATCCCCGGGTGTGTCTGTTGGTCCCGTGCACATCCCCGGGTGTGTCTGTTGGTCCCGTGCACATCCCCGGGTGTGTCTGTTGGTCCCGTGCACATCCCCGGGTGTGTCTGTTGGTCCCGTGCACATCCCCGGGTGTGTCTGTTGGTCCCGTGCACATCCCCGGGTGTGTCTGTTGGTCCCGTGCACATCCCCGGGTGTGTCTGTTGGTCCCGTGCACATCCCCGGGTGTGTCTGTTGGTCCCGTGCACATCCCCGGGTGTGTCTGTTGGTCCCGTGCACATCCCCGGGTGTGTCTGTTGGTCCCGTGCACATCCCCGGGTGTGTCTGTTGGTCCCGTGCACATCCCCGGGTGTGTCTGTTGGTCCCGTGCACATCCCCGGGTGTGTCTGTTGGTCCCGTGCACATCCCCGGGTGTGTCTGTTGGTCCCGTGCACATCCCCGGGTGTGTCTGTTGGTCCCGTGCACATCCCCGGGTGTGTCTGTTGGTCCCGTGCACATCCCCGGGTGTGTCTGTTGGTCCCGTGCACATCCCCGGGTGTGTCTGTTGGTCCCGTGCACATCCCCGGGTGTGTCTGTTGGTCCCGTGCACATCCCCGGGTGTGTCTGTTGGTCCCGTGCACATCCCCGGGTGTGTCTGTTGGTCCCGTGCACATCCCCGGGTGTGTCTGTTGGTCCCGTGCACATCCCCGGGTGTGTCTGTTGGTCCCGTGCACATCCCCGGGTGTGTCTGTTGGTCCCGTGCACATCCCCGGGTGTGTCTGTTGGTCCCGTGCACATCCCCGGGTGTGTCTGTTGGTCCCGTGCACATCCCCGGGTGTGTCTGTTGGTCCCGTGCACATCCCCGGGTGTGTCTGTTGGTCCCGTGCACATCCCCGGGTGTGTCTGTTGGTCCCGTGCACATCCCCGGGTGTGTCTGTTGGTCCCGTGCACATCCCCGGGTGTGTCTGTTGGTCCCGTGCACATCCCCGGGTGTGTCTGTTGGTCCCGTGCACATCCCCGGGTGTGTCTGTTGGTCCCGTGCACATCCCCGGGTGTGTCTGTTGGTCCCGTGCACATCCCCGGGTGTGTCTGTTGGTCCCGTGCACATCCCCGGGTGTGTCTGTTGGTCCCGTGCACATCCCCGGGTGTGTCTGTTGGTCCCGTGCACATCCCCGGGTGTGTCTGTTGGTCCCGTGCACATCCCCGGGTGTGTCTGTTGGTCCCGTGCACATCCCCGGGTGTGTCTGTTGGTCCCGTGCACATCCCCGGGTGTGTCTGTTGGTCCCGTGCACATCCCCGGGTGTGTCTGTTGGTCCCGTGCACATCCCCGGGTGTGTCTGTTGGTCCCGTGCACATCCCCGGGTGTGTCTGTTGGTCCCGTGCACATCCCCGGGTGTGTCTGTTGGTCCCGTGCACATCCCCGGGTGTGTCTGTTGGTCCCGTGCACATCCCCGGGTGTGTCTGTTGGTCCCGTGCACATCCCCGGGTGTATATTTTGGTCCCGTGCACATCCCCGGGTGTGTCTGTTGGTCCCGTGCACATCCCGGGTGTGTCTGTTGGTCCCGTGCACATCCCCGGGTGTGTCTGTTGGTCCCGTGCACATCCCCGGGTGTATATGTTGGTCCCGTGCACATCCCCGGGTGTATATGTTGGTCCCGTGCACATCCCCGGGTGTGTCTGTTGGTCCCGTGCACATCCCCCGGGTGTATATGTTGGTCCCGTGCACATCCCCGGGTGTATATGTTGGTCCCGTGCACATCCCCGGGTGTATATGTTGGTCCCGTGCACATCCCCGGGTGTATATGTTGGTCCCGTGCACATCCCCGGGTGTGTCTGTGGTCCCGTGCACATCCCGGGTGTATATGTTGGTCCCGTGCACATCCCCGGGTGTATATGTTGGTCCCGTGCACATCCCCGGGTGTATATGTTGGTCCCGTGCACATCCCCGGGTGTATATGTTGGTCCCGTGCACATCCCCGGGTGTGTCTGTTGGTCCCGTGCACATCCCCGGGTGTGTCTGTTGGTCCCGTGCACATCCCCGGGTGTATATGTTGGTCCCTGTGCACATCCCCGGGTGTATATGTTGGTCCCGTGCACATCCCCGGGTGTATATGTTGGTCCCGTGCACATCCCCGGGTGTATATGTTGGTCCCGTGCACATCCCCGGGTGTATATGTTGGTCCCGTGCACATCCCGGGTGTATATGTTGGTCCCGTGCACATCCCCGGGTGTATATGTTGGTCCCGTGCACATCCCGGGTGTATATGTTGGTCCCGTGCACATCCCCGGGTGTATATGTTGGTCCCGTGCACATCCCCGGGTGTATATGTTGGTCCCGTGCACATCCCCGGGTGTATATGTTGGTCCGTGCACATCCCCGGGTGTATATGTTGGTCCCGTGCACATCCCCGGGTGTATATGTTGGTCCCGTGCACATCCCCGGGTGTATATGTTGGTCCCGTGCACATCCCCGGGTGTATATGTTGGTCCCGTGTGCACATCCCCGGGTGTATATGTTGGTCCCGTGCACATCCCCGGGTGTATATGTTGGTCCCGTGCACATCCCCGGGTGTATATGTTGGTCCGTGCACATCCCCGGGTGTATATGTTGGTCCCGTGCACATCCCCGGGTGTATATGTTGGTCCCGTGCACATCCCCGGGTGTATATGTTGGTCCCGTGCACATCCCCGGGTGTATATGTTGGTCCCGTGCACATCCCCGGGTGTATATGTTGGTCCCGTGCACATCCCCGGGTGTATATGTTGGTCCCGTGCACATCCCCGGGTGTATATGTTGGTCCCGTGCACATCCCCGGGTGTATATGTTGGTCCCGTGCACATCCCCGGGTGTATATGTTGGTCCCGTGCACATCCCCGGGTGTATATGTTGGTCCCGTGCACATCCCCGGGTGTATATGTTGGTCCCGTGCACATCCCCGGGTGTATATGTTGGTCCCGTGCACATCCCCGGGTGTATATGTTGGTCCCGTGCACATCCCCGGGTGTATATGTTGGTCCCGTGCACATCCCCGGGTGTATATGTTGGTCCCGTGCACATCCCCGGGTGTATATGTTGGTCCCGTGCACATCCCCGGGTGTATATGTTGGTCCCGTGCACATCCCCGGGTGTATATGTTGGTCCCGTGCACATCCCCGGGTGTATATGTTGGTCCCGTGCACATCCCCGGGTGTATATGTTGGTCCCGTGCACATCCCCGGGTGTATATGTTGGTCCCGTGCACATCCCCGGGTGTATATGTTGGTCCCGTGCACATCCCCGGGTGTATATGTTGGTCCCGTGCACATCCCCGGGTGTATATGTTGGTCCCGTGCACATCCCCGGGTGTATATGTTGGTCCCGTGCACATCCCCGGGTGTATATGTTGGTCCCGTGCACATCCCCGGGTGTATATGTTGGTCCCGTGCACATCCCCGGGTGTATATGTTGGTCCCGTGCACATCCCCGGGTGTATATGTTGGTCCCGTGCACATCCCCGGGTGTATATGTTGGTCCCGTGCACATCCCCGGGTGTATATGTTGGTCCCGTGCACATCCCCGGGTGTATATGTTGGTCCCGTGCACATCCCCGGGTGTATATGTTGGTCCCGTGCACATCCCCGGGTGTATATGTTGGTCCCGTGCACATCCCCGGGTGTATATGTTGGTCCCGTGCACATCCCCGGGTGTATATGTTGGTCCCGTGCACATCCCCGGGTGTATATGTTGGTCCCGTGCACATCCCCGGGTGTATATGTTGGTCCCGTGCACATCCCCGGGTGTATATGTTGGTCCCGTGCACATCCCCGGGTGTATATGTTGGTCCCGTGCACATCCCCGGGTGTATATGTTGGTCCCGTGCACATCCCCGGGTGTATATGTTGGTCCCGTGCACATCCCCGGGTGTATATGTTGGTCCCGTGTATATCCCCGGGTGTATATGTTGGTCCCGTGTATATCCCCGGGTGTATATGTTGGTCCCGTGTATATCCCCGGGTGTATATGTTGGTCCCGTGCATATCCCCGGGTGTATATGTTGGTCCCGTGCATATCCCCGGGTGTATATGTTGGTCCCGTGTATATCCCCGGGTGTATATGTTGGTCCCGTGTATATCCCCGGGTGTATATGTTGGTCCCGTGTATATCCCCGGGTGTATATGTTGGTCCCGTGTATATCCCCGGGTGTATATGTTGGTCCCGTGTATATCCCCGGGTGTATATGTTGGTCCCGTGTATATCCCCGGGTGTATATGTTGGTCCCGTGTATATCCCCGGGTGTATATGTTGGTCCCGTGCATATCCCCGGGTGTATATGTTGGTCCCGTGCACATCCCCGGGTGTATATGTTGGTCCCGTGTATATCCCCGGGTGTATATGTTGGTCCCGTGTATATCCCCGGGTGTGTCTGTTAGGTATATGTTGGTCCCGTGCATGTTGGTCCCGTGCATATCCCCGGGTGTATATGTTAGTCCCGTGCACATCCCCGGGTGTATATGTTGGTCCCGTGCACATCCCCGGGTGTATATGTTGGTCCCGTGCACATCCCCGGGTGTGTCTGTTGGTCCCGTGCACATCCCCGGGTGTATATGTTAGTCCCGTGCACATCCCCGGGTGTATATGTTGGTCCCGTGCACATCCCCGGGTGTGTCTGTTGGTCCCGTGCACATCCCCGGGTGTGTCTGTTGGTCCCGTGCACATCCCCGGGTGTATATGTTGGTCCCGTGCACATCCCCGGGTGTGTCTGTTGGTCCCGTGCACATCCCCGGGTGTATATGTTGGTCCCGTGCATATCCCCGGGTGTATATGTTGGTCCCGTGCACATCCCCGGGTGTATATGTTGGTCCCGTGCATATCCCCGGGTGTATATGTTGGTCCCGTGTATATTCCAGGGTGTATATGTTAGTCCCGTGCATATCCCCGGGTGTGTCTGTTAGTCCCGTGCATATCCCCGGGTGTATATGTTGGTCCTGTGTATATCCCCGGGTGTATATGTTGGTCCCGTGTATATATATTATTCCCGTGTATATCCCCGGGTGTATATGTTGGTCCCGGGTGTATATATTATTCCCGTGTATATCCCCGGGTGTATATGTTGGTCCCGGGTGTATATATTATTCCCGTGTATATCCCCGGGTCTATATTTTGGTCCCGTGTATATCCCCGGGTGTATATATTATTCCCGTGTATATCCCCGGGTGTATATGTTGGTCCCGGGTGTATATATTATTCCCGTGTATATCCCCGGGTCTATATTTTGTTCCCCGGGTGTATATATCGGCTCCGGTTCTCACCTTATAGTTGTACTTCATGCTCCCAGATCTTCTCTCACATGTAAACCACGTGTTCTCTCCGACTTCCGCTCCGATGACGTCATTTCCCCCTCGATTCCCCAGCTACCGGCGTCAGGACTCCAAGAACATGGCGGCTGCGGGGAGGATACTGAGCACGTGACAGCGGGGCGGGGCTACATGCCCGGCGTGTGTGATGAATGAGAAGAGCCGTCACTGTAGAGGTACAGACAGTGCTGCCTCCTGGGCTCTATGGTGGAGGTACAGACAGTGCTGCCTCCTGCGCTCTATGGTGGAGGTACAGACAGCGCCGCCCCCTGCGCTCTATGGTGGAGGTACAGACAGTGCTGCCTTCTGGGCTCTATGGTGGAGGTACAGACAGTGCCGCCTCCTGGGCTCTATGGTGGAGGTACAGACAGCGCCGCCTCCTGCGCTCTATGGTGGAGGTACAGACAGCGCCGCCTCCTGCGCTCTATGGTGGAGGTACAGACAGTGCCGCCTCCTGCGCTCTATGGTGGAGGTACAGACAGCGCCGCCTCCTGGGCTCTATGGTGGAGGTACAGACAGCGCCGCCTCCTGGGCTCTATGGTGGAGGTACAGACGGCGCCGCCTCCTGCGCTCTATGGTGGAGGTACAGACAGCGCCGCCTCCTGGGCTCTATGGTGGCGGTACAGACAGCGCCGCCTCCTGGGCTCTATGGTGGAGGTACAGACAGCGCCGCCTCCTGCGCTCTATGGTGGAGGTACAGACAGCGCCGCCTCCTGCGCTCTATGGTGGAGGTACAGACAGTGCTGCCTCCTGCGCTCTATGGTGGAGGTACAGACAGCGCCGCCTCCTGGGCTCTATGGTGGAGGTACAGACAGTGCCGCCCCCTGCGCTCTGTGGTGGAGGTACAGACAGTGCCGCCTCCTGCGCTCTATGGTGGAGGTACAGACAGCGCCGCCTCCTGCGCTCTATGGTGGAGGTACAGACAGCGCCGCCCCCTGCGCTCTATGGTGGAGGTACAGACAGTGCTTTCTCCTGCGCTCTATGGTGGAGGTACAGACAGTGCTGCCTCCTGCGCTCTATGGTGGAGGTACAGACAGTGCTGCCTCCTGCGCTCTATGGTGGAGGTACAGACAGTGCTGCCTCCTGCGCTCTATGGTGGAGGTACAGACAGTGCTGCCTCCTGGGCTCTATGGTGGAGGTACAGACAGTGCCGCCCCCTGCGCTCTGTGGTGGAGGTACAGACAGTGCCGCCTCCTGCGCTCTATGGTGGAGGTACAGACAGCGCCGCCTCCTGCGCTCTATGGTGGAGGTACAGACAGCGCCGCCCCCTGCGCTCTATGGTGGAGGTACAGACAGTGCTGCCTCCTGCGCTCTATGGTGGAGGTACAGACAGTGCTGCCTCCTGCGCTCTATGGTGGAGGTACAGACAGTGCTGCCTCCTGCGCTCTATGGTGGAGGTACAGACAGCGCCGCCTCCTGCGCTCTATGGTGGAGGTACAGACAGCGCCGCCCCCTGCGCTCTATGGTGGAGGTACAGACAGTGCTGCCTCCTGGGCTCTATGGTGGAGGTACAGACAGCGCCAACTCCTGCGCTCTATGGCGGAGGTACAGACAGTGCCGCCTCCTGCGCTCTATGCTGGAGGTACAGACAGTGCCGCCTCCTGCGCTCTATGCTGGAGGTACAGACAGTGCCGCCTCCTGCGCTCTATGGTGGAGGTACAGACAGTGCCGCCTCCTGCGCTCTATGGTGGAGGTACAGACAGTGCCGCCTCCTGCGCTCTATGGTGGAGGTACAGACAGTGCCGCCTCCTGCGCTCTATGGTGGAGGTACAGACAGTGCCGCCTCCTGGGCTCTATGGTGGAGGTACAGACAGTGCCGCCTCCTGCGCTCTATGGTGGAGGTACAGACAGTGCCGCCTCCTGCGCTCTATGGTGGAGGTACAGACAGCGCCGCCTCCTGCGCTCTATGGTGGAGGTACAGACAGCGCCGCCTCCTGGGCTCTATGGTGGAGGTACAGACAGCGCCGCCTCCTGGGCTCTATGGTGGAGGTACAGACAGCGCCGCCTCCTGCGCTCTATGGTGGAGGTACAGACAGCGCCGCCTCCTGCACTCTATGGTGGAGGTACAGACAGTGCTTTCTCCTGCGCTCTATGGTGGAGGTACAGACAGCGCCGCCTCCTGCGCTCTATGGTGGAGGTACAGACAGTGCCGCCTCCTGCGCTCTATGGTGGAGGTACAGACAGTGCCGCCTCCTGGGCTCTATGGTGGAGGTACAGACAGTGCCGCCTCCTGGGCTCTATGGTGGAGGTACAGACAGTGCCGCCCCCTGCGCTCTATGGTGGAGGTACAGACAGTGCCGCCTCCTGCGCTCTATGGTGGAGGTACAGACAGTGCCGCCTCCTGCGCTCTGTGGTGGAGGTACAGACAGCGCCGCCTCCTGGGCTCTATGGTGGAGGTACAGACAGCGCCGCCTCCTGCGCTCTATGGTGGAGGTACAGACAGCGCCGCCTCCTGCACTCTATGGTGGAGGTACAGACAGTGCTTTCTCCTGCGCTCTATGGTGGAGGTACAGACAGCGCCGCCTCCTGCGCTCTATGGTGGAGGTACAGACAGCGCCGCCTCCTACGCTCTATGGTGGAGGTACAGACAGCGCCGCCTCCTGGGCTCTATGGTGGAGGTACAGACAGTGCCGCCTCCTGGGCTCTATGGTGGAGGTACAGACAGTGCCGCCTCCTGCGCTCTGTGGTGGAGGTACAGACAGCGCCGCCTCCTGGGCTCTATGGTGGAGGTACAGACAGCGCCGCCTCCTGCGCTCTATGGTGGAGGTACAGACAGCGCCGCCTCCTGCACTCTATGGTGGAGGTACAGACAGTGCTTTCTCCTGCGCTCTATGGTGGAGGTACAGACAGCGCCGCCTCCTGCGCTCTATGGTGGAGGTACAGACAGCGCCGCCTCCTACGCTCTATGGTGGAGGTACAGACAGCGCCGCCTCCTGGGCTCTATGGTGGAGGTACAGACAGTGCCGCCTCCTGGGCTCTATGGTGGAGGTACAGACAGTGCCGCCTCCTGCGCTCTATGGTGGAGGTACAGACAGTGCCGCCTCCTGCGCTCTATGGTGGAGGTAAAGACAGTGCCGCCTCCTGCGCTCTATGGTGGAGGTAAAGACAGCGCCGCCTCCTGCGCTCTATGGTGGAGGTACAGACAGCGCCGCCTCCTGGGCTCTATGGTGGAGGTACAGACAGTGCCGCCTCCTGGGCTCTATGGTGGAGGTACAGACAGCGCCGCCTCCTGGGCTCTATGGTGGAGGTACAGACAGTGCCGCCCCCTGCGCTCTGTGGTGGAGGTACAGACAGTGCCGCCTCCTGCGCTCTATGGTGGAGGTACAGACAGCGCCGCCTCCTGCGCTCTATGGTGGAGGTACAGACAGCGCCGCCCCCTGCGCTCTATGGTGGAGGTACAGACAGTGCTTTCTCCTGCGCTCTATGGTGGAGGTACAGACAGTGCTGCCTCCTGCGCTCTATGGTGGAGGTACAGACAGTGCTGCCTCCTGCGCTCTATGGTGGAGGTACAGACAGTGCTGCCTCCTGCGCTCTATGGTGGAGGTACAGACAGTGCTGCCTCCTGGGCTCTATGGTGGAGGTACAGACAGTGCCGCCCCCTGCGCTCTGTGGTGGAGGTACAGACAGTGCCGCCTCCTGCGCTCTATGGTGGAGGTACAGACAGCGCCGCCTCCTGCGCTCTATGGTGGAGGTACAGACAGCGCCGCCCCCTGCGCTCTATGGTGGAGGTACAGACAGTGCTGCCTCCTGCGCTCTATGGTGGAGGTACAGACAGTGCTGCCTCCTGCGCTCTATGGTGGAGGTACAGACAGTGCTGCCTCCTGCGCTCTATGGTGGAGGTACAGACAGCGCCGCCTCCTGCGCTCTATGGTGGAGGTACAGACAGCGCCGCCCCCTGCGCTCTATGGTGGAGGTACAGACAGTGCTGCCTCCTGGGCTCTATGGTGGAGGTACAGACAGCGCCAACTCCTGCGCTCTATGGCGGAGGTACAGACAGTGCCGCCTCCTGCGCTCTATGCTGGAGGTACAGACAGTGCCGCCTCCTGCGCTCTATGCTGGAGGTACAGACAGTGCCGCCTCCTGCGCTCTATGGTGGAGGTACAGACAGTGCCGCCTCCTGCGCTCTATGGTGGAGGTACAGACAGTGCCGCCTCCTGCGCTCTATGGTGGAGGTACAGACAGTGCCGCCTCCTGCGCTCTATGGTGGAGGTACAGACAGTGCCGCCTCCTGGGCTCTATGGTGGAGGTACAGACAGTGCCGCCTCCTGCGCTCTATGGTGGAGGTACAGACAGTGCCGCCTCCTGCGCTCTATGGTGGAGGTACAGACAGCGCCGCCTCCTGCGCTCTATGGTGGAGGTACAGACAGCGCCGCCTCCTGGGCTCTATGGTGGAGGTACAGACAGCGCCGCCTCCTGGGCTCTATGGTGGAGGTACAGACAGCGCCGCCTCCTGCGCTCTATGGTGGAGGTACAGACAGCGCCGCCTCCTGCACTCTATGGTGGAGGTACAGACAGTGCTTTCTCCTGCGCTCTATGGTGGAGGTACAGACAGCGCCGCCTCCTGCGCTCTATGGTGGAGGTACAGACAGTGCCGCCTCCTGCGCTCTATGGTGGAGGTACAGACAGTGCCGCCTCCTGGGCTCTATGGTGGAGGTACAGACAGTGCCGCCTCCTGGGCTCTATGGTGGAGGTACAGACAGTGCCGCCCCCTGCGCTCTATGGTGGAGGTACAGACAGTGCCGCCTCCTGCGCTCTATGGTGGAGGTACAGACAGTGCCGCCTCCTGCGCTCTGTGGTGGAGGTACAGACAGCGCCGCCTCCTGGGCTCTATGGTGGAGGTACAGACAGCGCCGCCTCCTGCGCTCTATGGTGGAGGTACAGACAGCGCCGCCTCCTGCACTCTATGGTGGAGGTACAGACAGTGCTTTCTCCTGCGCTCTATGGTGGAGGTACAGACAGCGCCGCCTCCTGCGCTCTATGGTGGAGGTACAGACAGCGCCGCCTCCTACGCTCTATGGTGGAGGTACAGACAGCGCCGCCTCCTGGGCTCTATGGTGGAGGTACAGACAGTGCCGCCTCCTGGGCTCTATGGTGGAGGTACAGACAGTGCCGCCTCCTGCGCTCTGTGGTGGAGGTACAGACAGCGCCGCCTCCTGGGCTCTATGGTGGAGGTACAGACAGCGCCGCCTCCTGCGCTCTATGGTGGAGGTACAGACAGCGCCGCCTCCTGCACTCTATGGTGGAGGTACAGACAGTGCTTTCTCCTGCGCTCTATGGTGGAGGTACAGACAGCGCCGCCTCCTGCGCTCTATGGTGGAGGTACAGACAGCGCCGCCTCCTACGCTCTATGGTGGAGGTACAGACAGCGCCGCCTCCTGGGCTCTATGGTGGAGGTACAGACAGTGCCGCCTCCTGGGCTCTATGGTGGAGGTACAGACAGTGCCGCCTCCTGCGCTCTATGGTGGAGGTACAGACAGTGCCGCCTCCTGCGCTCTATGGTGGAGGTAAAGACAGTGCCGCCTCCTGCGCTCTATGGTGGAGGTAAAGACAGCGCCGCCTCCTGCGCTCTATGGTGGAGGTACAGACAGCGCCGCCTCCTGGGCTCTATGGTGGAGGTACAGACAGTGCCGCCTCCTGGGCTCTATGGTGGAGGTACAGACAGCGCCGCCTCCTGCGCTCTATGGTGGAGGTACAGACAGCGCCGCCTCCTGGGCTCTATGGCGGAGGTACAGACAGCGCCGCCTCCTGCGCTCTATGGTGGAGGTACAGACAGCGCCGCCTCCTGCGCTCTATGGTGGAGGTACAGACAGCGCCGCCTCCTGCGCTCTATGGTGGAGGTACAGACAGCGCCGCCTCCTGCGCTCTATGGTGGAGGTACAGACAGTGCTGCCTCCTGCGCTCTATGGTGGAGGTACAGACAGTGCCGCCTCCTGGGCTCTATGGTGGAGGTACAGACAGTGCTTTCTCCTGCGCTCTATGGTGGAGGTACAGACAGCGCCTCCTCCTGCGCTCTATGGTGGAGGTACAGACAGCGCCGCCTCCTGCGCTCTATGGTGGAGGTACAGACAGCGCCGCCTCCTGCGCTCTATGGTGGAGGTACAGACAGTGCCGCCTCCTGGGCTCTATGGTGGAGGTACAGACAGTGCCGCCTCCTGGGCTCTATGGTGGAGGTACAGACAGTGCCGCCTCCTGGGCTCTATGGTGGAGGTACAGACAGTGCCGCCTCCTGCGCTCTATGGTGGAGGTACAGACAGTGCCGCCTCCTGCGCTCTATGGTGGAGGTACAGACAGCGCCGCCTCCTGGGCTCTATGGTGGAGGTACAGACAGCGCCGCCTCCTGCGCTCTATGGTGGAGGTACAGACAGTGCCGCCTCCTGCGCTCTATGGTGGAGGTACAGACAGTGCTTTCTCCTGCGCTCTATGGTGGAGGTACAGACAGCGCCGCCTCCTGCGCTCTATGGTGGAGGTACAGACAGCGCCGCCTCCTGCGCTCTATGGTGGAGGTACAGACAGTGCCGCCTCCTGCGCTCTATGGTGGAGGTACAGACAGTGCCGCCTCCTGCGCTCTATGGTGGAGGTACAGACAGCGCCGCCTCCTGGGCTCTATGGTGGAGGTACAGACAGTGCTGCCTCCTGCGCTCTATGGTGGAGGTACAGACAGTGCCGCCTCCTGGGCTCTATGGTGGAGGTACAGACAGTGCCGCCTCCTGGGCTCTATGGTGGAGGTACAGACAGTGCTGCCTCCTGCGCTCTATGGTGGAGGTACAGACAGTGCCGCCTCCTGGGCTCTATGGTGGAGGTACAGACAGCGCCGCCTCCTGCGCTCTATGGTGGAGGTACAGACAGTGCTTTCTCCTGCGCTCTATGGTGGAGGTACAGACAGCGCCGCCTCCTGCGCTCTATGGTGGAGGTACAGACAGTGCTTTCTCCTGCGCTCTATGGTGGAGGTACAGACAGCGCCGCCTCCTGCGCTCTATGGTGGAGGTACAGTCAGCGTCGCCTCCTGCGCTCTATGCTGGAGGTACAGACAGTGCTGCCTCCTGCGCTCTATGCTGGAGGTACAGACAGTGCCGCCTCCTGCGCTCTATGCTGGAGGTACAGACAGTGCCGCCTCCTGCGCTCTACGGTGGAGGTACAGACAGCGCCGCCTCCTGCGCTCTATGGTGGAGGTACAGACAGTGCCGTCTCCTGCGCTCTATGGTGGAGGTACAGACAGCGCCGCCTCCTGCGCTCTATGGTGGAGGTACAGACAGTGCCGCCTCCTGGGCTCTATGGTGGAGGTACAGACAGCGCCGCCTCCTGCGCTCTATGGTGGAGGTACATACAGCGCCGCCTCCTGCGCTCTATGGTGGAGGTACAGACAGCGCCGCCTCCTGCGCTCTATGGTGGAGGTACAGACAGTGCCGTCCCCTGCGCTCTATGGTGGAGGTACAGACAGTGCCGCCTCCTGCGCTCTATGGTGGAGGTACAGACAGCGCCGCCTCCTGCGCTCTATGGTGGAGGTACAGACAGCGCCGCCTCCTGGGCTCTTTGGTGGAGGTACAGACAGCGCCGCCTCCTGCGCTCTATGGTGGAGGTACAGACAGTGCCGCCTCCTGGGCTCTATGGTGGAGGTACAGACAGTGCCGCCTCCTGGGCTCTATGGTGGAGGTACAGACAGCGCCGTCTCCTTTGCTCTATGGTGGAGGTACAGACAGCGCCGCCCCCTGCGCTCTGTGGTGGAGGTACAGACAGCGCCGCCCCCTGCGCTCTGTGGTGGAGGTACAGACAGCGCCGCCTCCTGCGCTCTGTGGTGGAGGTACAGACAGCGCCGCCTCCTGCGCTCTATGGTGGAGGTACAGACAGCGCCGCCTCCTGCCGTCTATGGTGGAGGTACAGACAGTGCTTTCTCCTGGGCTCTATGGTGGAGGTACAGACAGTGCCGCCTCCTGCGCTCTATGGTGGAGGTACAGACAGTGCTTTCTCCTGCGCTCTATGGTGGAGGTACAGACAGCGCCGCCTCCTGCCCTCTATGGTGGAGGTACAGACAGTGCTTTCTCCTGGGCTCTATGGTGGAGGTACAGACAGTGCCGCCTCCTGGGCTCTATGGTGGAGGTACAGACAGCGCCGCCTCCTGCGCTCTATGGTGGAGGTACAAACAGCGCCGCCTCCTGGGCTCTATGGTGGAGGTACAGACAGTGCCGCCTCCTGGGCTCTATGGTGGAGGTACAGACAGTGCCGCTTCCTGCGCTCTATGGTGGAGGTACAGACAGTGCCGCCTCCTGCGCTCTATGGTGGAGGTACAGACAGCGCCGCCTCATGCGCTCTATGGTGGAGGTACAGACAGCGCCGTCTCCTGCGCTCTATGGTGGAGGTACAGACAGTGCCGTCTCCTGCGCTCTATGGTGGAGGTACAGACAGCGCCGCCTCCTGCGCTCTATGGTGGAGGTACAGACAGTGCCGCCTCCTGGGCTCTATGGTGGAGGTACAGACAGTGCCGCCTCCTGGGCTCTATGGTGGAGGTACAGACAGCGCCGCCTCCTGGGCTCTATGGTGGAGGTACAGACAGCGCCGCCTCCTGCGCTCTATGGTGAAGGTACAGACAGTGCCGCCTCCTGCGCTCTATGGTGGAGGTACAGACAGCGCCAACTCCTGCGCTCTATGGTGGAGGTACAGACAGCGCCGCCTCCTGGGCTCTATGGTGGAGGTACAGACAGTGCCGCCTCCTGCGCTCTATGGTGGAGGTACAGACAGTGCCGCCTCCTGGGCTCTATGGTGGAGGTACAGACAGCGCCGCCTCCTGCGCTCTATGGTGGAGGTACAGACAGTGCCGCCTCCTGTGCTCTATGGTGGAGGTACAGACAGTGCCGCCTCCTGGGCTCTATGGTGGAGGTACAGACAGTGCCGCCTCCTGCGCTCTATGGTGGAGGTACAGACAGTGCCGCCTCCTGCCCTCTATGGTGGAGGTACAGACAGTGCCGCCTCCTGCGCTCTATGGTGGAGGTACAGACAGTGCCGCCTCCTGCGCTCTATGGTGGAGGTACAGACAGTGCCGCCTCCTGCCCTCTATGGTGGAGGTACAGACAGTGCCGCCTCCTGTGTCTATGGTGGAGGTACAGACAGCGCCGCCTCCTGCGCTCTATGGTGGAGGTACAGACAGCGCCGCCTCCTGCGCTCTATGGTGGAGGTACAGACAGCGCCGCCTCCTGCGCTCTATGGTGGAGGTACAGACAGTGCTGCCTCCTGCGCTCTATGGTGGAGGTACAGACAGTGTCGCCTCCTGCGCTCTATGGTGGAGGTACAGACAGCGCCGCCTCCTGCGCTCTATGGTGGAGGTACAGACAGTGCCGCCTCCTGGGCTCTATGGTGGAGGTACAGACAGTGCCGCCTCCTGCGCTCTATGGTGGAGGTACAGACAGCGCCGCCTCCTGCGCTCTGTGGTGGAGGTACAGACAGCGCCGCCCCCTGCGCTCTGTGGTGGAGGTACAGACAGCGCCGCCTCCTGCGCTCTGTGGTGGAGGTACAGACAGTGCCGCTTCCTGCGCTCTATGGTGGAGGTACAGACAGCGCCGTCTCCTTTGCTCTATGGTGGAGGTACAGACAGCGCCGCCTCCTGCGCTCTATGGTGGAGGTACAGACAGCGCCGCCTCCTGCGCTCTGTGGTGGAGGTACAGACAGCGCCGCCCCCTGCGCTCTGTGGTGGAGGTACAGACAGCGCCGCCTCCTGCGCTCTGTGGTGGAGGTACAGACAGCGCCGCCTCCTGCGCTCTGTGGTGGAGGTACAGACAGTGCCGCCTCCTGCGCTCTATGGTGGAGGTACAGACAGCGCCGCCTCCTGCGCTCTATGGTGGAGGTACAGACAGCGCCGCCTCCTGCCCTCTATGGTGGAGGTACAGACAGTGCTTTCTCCTGGGCTCTATGGTGGAGGTACAGACAGCGCCGCCTCCTGCGCTCTATGGTGGAGGTACAGACAGTGCTTTCTCCTGCGCTCTATGGTGGAGGTACAGACAGTGCTTTCTCCTGGGCTCTATGGTGGAGGTACAGACAGTGCTTTCTCCTGGGCTCTATGGTGGAGGGGGGGGGGGGGCGGTTGGTCTCGCTCCCTTGTCTTACCCAATGTAAGTGACTGTCTCTTTTTAAACACTTCTCCAAAACACATCAAATAACATCCGAGATGTGAATGAAATATTCTCAGTGATTACAGAACAATCAGAAAATCATTCATGGAAATCACATTTATTAACCAATGAAGTTCAGAGAACAAGTACGAGTCCAGCATCTAAACGTTATGGATTTGTGATTTTTCTCTGAACTTCTGATTGCTGCAGCTGATGGACACAACGCTTTCCCCCGTGCCCCTCCGGCCATGCCGGTATTAACATGACTGGCCTCCACGTGCCTGTATGACCTCCCTACAACGCCTCTATATGCTCCTGATGAGGCTCAGTAGTGTGTGTGGCCTCCACGTGCCTGTATGACCTCCCTAATACACCTGGGCATGCTCCTGATGAGGCTCAGTAGTGTGTGTGGCCTCCACGTGCCTGTATGACCTCCCTACAATACCTCGGCATGCTCCTGATGAGGCTCAGTAGTGTGTGTGGCCTCCATGTGCCTGTATGACCTCCCTAATACACCTGGGCATGCTCCTGATGAGGTCAGTAGTGTGTGACCTCCACGTGCCTGTATGACCTCCCTAATACACCTGGGCATGCTCCTGGTGAGGCTCAGTAGTGTGTGTGGCCTCCATGTGCCTGTATGACCTCCCTACAACACCTCGGCATGCTCCTGATGAGGCTCAGTATTGTGTGTGACCTCCATGTGCCTGTATGACCTCCCTACAACACCTCTGTATGCTCCTGATGAGGCTCAGGATTGTGTGTGACCTCCACGTGCCTGTATGACCTCCCTACAACACCTCGGCATGCTCCTGATGAGGCTCAGCATTGTGTGTGGCCTCCACGTGCCTGTATGACCTCCCTAATACACCTGGGCATGCTCCTGATGAGGCTCAGTATTGTGTGTGACCTCCACGTGCCTGTATGACCTCCCTACAACACCTGGGCATGCTCCTGATGAGGCTCAGTAGTGTGTGTGGCCTCCACGTGCCTGTATGACCTCCCTACAACGCCTCTACATGCTCCTGATGAGGCTCAGTAGTGTGTGTGGCCTCCACGTGCCTGTATGACCTCCCTACAACACCTCTGCATGCTCCTGATGAGGCTCATTTGTTTGTGGCCTCCATGTGGCTGTATGACCTCCCTACAACGCCTCTACATGCTCCTGATTAGGCTCAGTAGTGTGTGTAACATCCATGTGCCTGTTTGACCTCCCTACAACACTTCTGCATGCTCCTGATGAGGCTCATTTGTTTGTGGCCTCCATGTGCCTGTATGACCTCCCTACAACGCCTCTGCATGCTCCTGAGACTCAGTATTGTTTGTAGCCTCCGCGTGCCTGTATGACTTCCCTACAACACCTCAGCATGCTTCTGATGAGGCTCAGTATTGTGTGTGGCCTCCACGTGCCTGTATGACCTCCCTACCACACCTCGGCATGCTCCTGATGAGACTCAGTATTGTGTGTGGCCTCCACGTGCCTGTATGACCTCCCTACAACACCTGGGCATGCTCCTGATGAGACTCAGTATTGTGTGTGGCCTCCACGTGCCTGTATGACCTCCCTACAACACCTGGGCATGCTCCTGATGAGACTCAGTATTGTGTGTGGCCTCCACGTGCCTGTATGACCTCCCTACAACACCTCGGCATGCTTCTGATGAGGCTCAGTATTGTGTGTGGCTTCCACGTGCCTGTATGACCTCCCTACCACACCTCGGCATGCTCCTGATGAGACTCAGTATTGTGTGTGGCCTCCACGTGCCTGTATGACCTCCCTACAACACCTCGGCATGCTTCTGATGAGGCTCAGTAGTGTGTGTGTGGCCTCCACGTGCCTGTATGACCTCCCTACAACACCTCGGCATGCTCCTGATGGGGCTCAGTAGTGTGTGTGGCCTCCACGTGCTTGTATGACCTCCCTACAACACCTCGGCATGCTCCTGATGGGGCTCAGTAGTGTGTGTGTGGCCTCCACGTGCCTGTATGACCTCCCTACAACACCTCGGCATGCTCCTGATGGGGCTCAGTAGTGTGTGTGTGGCCTCCACGTGCTTGTATGACCTCCCTACAACACCTCGGCATGCTCCTGATGGGGCTCAGTAGTGTGTGTCCTCCATGTGTCTGTATGACCTCCCCACCACACCTCGGCATGCACCTGATGAGGTCTTCTCCCAGACCTGGACCTGGCTCTATCCATGGGTCCCCCGCAGATCGTCTGTTGGACTCATCAGTCCGTCAGATTAATGGAGCAGACGCCGCGCATGACTTACTGCTCCTTTAATCTCTATGGAACTGAACTGCACTTGGCGATCTCCGTCAGCTCCATAGAGGAATGTTCATGTGTGGCCATTTGCTCCTTTAAATCTGACGGATTAACAAGGGGTCCCGTGATTGGACCTAACTTTTCTTTGTGGGAAAACCCATTTAAGCATTCTGAACAGTCTGCAGTGCAACGTGACATTGCTGGATGGAAAAATCTGAGGTCCCAGTTGTGCTCAAGCGGATTCAAGTCTGGGGAACGAGCGGGACAGCCCATCGCTTCAATGCCTTCTTCCTGCAGCAACTGCTGACACACTCCAGCCCCATCCAACACTATGCTGACACAGCAAACCTAATGGCCACAGCTCGCATTAATGAGCCATCCTGGATGAGATTCACTACAGTCACTTGTGTGGGTTTCTGAGGCGTTGTAGGGAGGTCATACAAGCAGATGGAGGCCACACACAATACTGAGCTTTATCAGGAGCATGCCGAGGTGTTGTAGGGAGGTCATACAGGCACATGGAGGACACACTACTGAGCCTCATCAGGAGCATGCCGAGGTGTTGTAGGAAGGTCATACAGGCACATGGAGGCCACACACTACTGAGCCTCATCAGGAGCATGCCGAGGTGTTGTAGGAAGGTCATACAAGCACATGGAGGCCACACACAATACTGAGCTTTATCAGGAGCATGCCGAGGTGTTATAGGGAGGTCATACAGGCACATGGAGGCCACACACAATACTGAGCTTTATCAGGAGCATGCCGAGGTGTTGTAGGGAGGTCATACAGGCACATGGAGGCCACACACAATACTGAGCTTTATCAGGAGCATGCCGAGGTGTTATAGGGAGGTCATACAGGCACATGGAGGACACACACTACTGAGCCTCATCAGGAGCATGCCCAGGTGTTGTAGGAAGGTCATACAGGCACATGGAGGCCACACACAATACTGAGCTTTATCAGGAGCATGCCAAGGAGTTGTAGGGAGGTCATACAGGCACATGGAGGCCACACACAATACTGAGCCTCATCAGGAGCATGCCGAGGTGTTGTAGGGATGTCATACAGGCACGTGGAGGTCACACACAATACTGAGCCTCATCAGGAGCATGCCGAGGTGTTGTAGGGAGGTCATACAGGCACGTGGAGGCAGCACACAATACTGAGCCTCATCAGGAGCATGCCGAGGTGTTGTAGGGAGGTCACCAAGCCATGAATAAGATGTTTTATTGTAACCTGTAGGCTAGATAGTTTTACCCACTTCATATTTCTAATCCTTTGCCTTCTCGTATGTGAATGTTTTAAAAGACAAAGCTGGAAGATTAGTATTTTTATTATTCTGTTTCACGCTGGAGTTCATTTCCATTTGTTCTTGATGCTGTAAAAGATATTTTCCTCTATAGATGCCATCTTGGTCCAGGCAGAAGCCATTTTAGTCTGTGAACTGCATTTTGTGTCTTTGCTATTGCTACCTTATCTTTTCTGCAGCTTCTCTGTGTGAAGTCCATGTTGTGACTTATACAGAGAAAACACGAGGACAATTACGAGGGCGGTTCAATAAGTACCTGTGTTAGAAATGAAGAACATTTTTTCCCAAAAAATTTTTATTTTTCAACATAGTCCCCTTTTAGAAAGATACTTCTCTCAAAATTCCTGCCATTTTTTTATCCCCTCCAAAAAACAGTATTTGTCGAACTTTCCAAAAATACACCTCTGACTCGGCGATGACTTCCTCGTTTGAGCTACATTTTTTCCCTTGCAAGCCATTTCTTCATGTTAGGGAAGAAGAAAAAGTGGCAGGGAACCAGACCGTGCGACTACGGGGGGGTGTGGCAGTGGCGTGGAGCGAGACCGGCTGACTACGGGGGGTGCGGCAGTGGCGGGGAGCCAGACCGGCTGACTGCGGGGGGTACGGCTGTGGCAGAGAGCCAGACCGGGTGACTGCGGGGGGTGCGGCAGTGGCAGAGAGCCAGACAGGGTGACTACAGGGGGGTGCGGCAGTGGCGGGGAGCCAGGCGGGCTGACTACGGGGGGTGCGGCGGTGGCGGGGAGCCAGACGGGCTGACTACGGGGGGTGCGGCGGTGGCGGGGAGCCAGACGGGCTGACTACGGGGGGTGCGGCGGTGGCGGGGAGCCAGACCGGCTGACTACGGGGAGTGCGGCGGTGGCGGGGAGCCAGACCGGCTGACTACGGGGGGTGCGGCGGTGGCGGGGAGCCAGACCGGCTGACTACGGGGGGTGCGGCGGTGGCGGGGAGCCAGACCGGCTGACTACGGGGAGTGCGGCGGTGGCGGGGAGCCAGACCGGCTGACTACGGGGGGTGCGGCGGTGGCGGGGAGCCAGACCGGCTGACTACGGGGGGTGCGGCGGTGGCGGGGTGCCAGACCGGCTGACTACGGGGGGTGCGGCAGTGGCGGGGTGCCAGACCGGCTGAATACGGAGGGTGCGACAGTGGCGGGGAGCCAGACCGGCTGACTACGGGGGGGTGCGGCAGTGGCGGGGAGCCAGACCGGCTGACTACGGGGGGGTGCGGCAGTGGCGGGGAGCCAGACCGGCTGACTACGGGGGGGTGCGGCAGTGGCGGGGAGCCAGACCGGCTGAATACGGAGGGTGCGGCAGTGGCGGGGAGCCAGACCGGCTGACTACGGGGGGGTGCGGCAGTGGCGGGGAGCCAGACCGGCTGACTACGGGGGGGTGCGGCAGTGGCAGGGAGCCAGACCGGCTGAATACGGAGGGTGCGGCAGTGGCAGGGAGCCAGACCGGGTGAAAACGGGGGGTGTGGCGGCAATTCATTTCGCAATTCATGCAGTTTAGTAGCGCCAACTCCGGAAGAATGTGCTGGTGTGTTATCGTGGTAAAACAGCAGCTTCTTTTTCGACAAATGCGGCCGCATCTCTTTCATTTTTGTTGTTGAAGCGTTCCAATAACTCGCTGTCGTATTGTCCAGTGATCGTTCTTTTTTTTTTTTCTAAAAAAAATCCATGAGGATGACGCCATTCGCATCCCAACTAAATTGTCGCCATGACTTTTCCGGCCGATGGGAGCGTCTTCGCCTTCTTTGGGGCAGATTTACCGGGAGAATCCATTGTTCTGATTGTTGCTTAGTTTTTGGTGTGTAATGATGGATCCAGGTTTCATCATCGGTGACAACTCAACGCAAAAACTCCTTCGGATCTCGCTTACATTGCTCTGAAGTTACCAGCCCCATCCGCGTGTTGTCCACCGTGAGCAATCGTGGCAGCCATTGGGCCGACAATTTTTTCATCGGCAAACTTTCTCCTTGCACAAAGCGAATTACAGAACGATACTGCGTTTTTTCCATCTTATTGAATCTCATGAAACACACCTTACTCAAATGGCTGCCAAACCCAAACCAACCAATCAGTCTGCAAGATGGCAACACATGATGATAACACTGCGCGCCCTCTGTCCACACGCGGCCCGCGGAGTACAAACATTCTGTATATAGGAGAACAAGGTCTCTGGAGGAAGTGGTGTAAAGTGCATCTACATCTTGGAGGAATGTCTTTGAGCCCGCCCTGATATATTCATTATGGCCAATAGCATGGCAGTATTCTATCACCTCCTCACGCCCCTATGCAGATGATTTTATGTGTTTTATATATGTGGCTGTGCACCAAATACCATTGTGAGTTCTGCATCTTCTAAGAGACTGGCGTGTCTTAGTGTGTGCTCTCATCCCGGGAACGGGGAGTCATTTTTGGCTATAAAGGGTTCATTCCAAAGTTCATGCCGAGGTGTTGTAGGGAGGTCATACAGGCACGTGGAGGCCACACACACAATACTGAGCCTCATCAGGAGAATGCCGAGGTGTTGTAGGGAGGTCATACAGGCACATGCAGGCCACACACACTACTAAGCCTTATCAGGAGAATGTCGAGGTGTTGTAGGGAGGTCATACAGGCACATGCAGGCCACACACAATACTGAGCCTTATCAGGATAATGTCGAGGTGTTGTAGGGAGGTCATACAGGTACATGCAGGCCACACACAATACTGAGCCTCATCAGGAGCATGCTGAGGTGTTGTAGGGAGGTCATACAGGTACATGCAGGCCACACACAATACTGAGCCTCATCAGGAGCATGCCGAGGTGTTGTAGGGAGGTCATACAGGCACGTGGAGGCCACACACACAATACCGAGCCTCATCAGGAGAATGCCGAGGTGTTGTAGGGAGGTCATACAGGCACATGCAGGCCACACACACTACTAAGCCTTATCAGGAGAATGTCGAGGTGTTGTAGGGAGGTCATACAGGCACATGGAGGCCACACACAATACTGAGCCTCATCAGGAGAATGTCGAGGTGTTGTAGGGAGGTCATACAGGTACATGCAGGCCACACACAATACTGAGCCTCATCAGGAGCATGCTGAGGTGTTGTAGGGAGGTCATACAGGTACATGCAGGCCACACACAATACTGAGCCTCATCAGGAGCATGCCGAGGTGTTGTAGGGAGGTCATACAGGCACGTGGAGGTCACACACACTACTGAGCCTCATCAGGAGCATGCCGAGGTGTTGTAGGGAGGTCATACAGGCACGTGGAGGCCACACACACAATACTGAGCCTCATCAGGAGCATGCCGAGGTGTTGTAGGGAGGTCATACAGGCACATGGAGACCACACACACTACTGAGCCTCATCAGGCGCATGCCGAGGTGTTGTAGGGAGGTCATAGAGGCACGTGGAGGCCACAGACACTACTGAGCCTCATCAGGAGCATGCCCAGGTGTTGTAGGGAGGTCATACAGGCACGTGGAGGCCACACACACAATACTGAGCCTCATCAGGAGCATGCCTATGTGTTATAGGAAGGTCATACAGACACGTGGAGACCACACACACTACTGAGCCTCATCAGGCGCATGCCGAGGTGTTGTAGGGAGGTCATACAGGCACGTGGAGGCCACAGACACTACTGAGCCTCATCAGGCGCATGCCGAGGTGTTGTAGGGAGGTCATACAGGCACGTGGAGGTTATACACAATACTGATCTCATCAGGAGCATGCCGAGGTGTTGTAGGGAGGTCATACAGGCACGTGGAGGTCACACACAATACTGAGCCTCATCAGGAGCATGCCCAGGTGTTGTAGGGCGGTCATACAGGCACGTGGAGGCCACACAATACTGAGCCTCATCAGGAGCATGCCGAGGTGTTATAGGGAGGTCATACAGATACATGGAGGTCACACACACTACTGACCTCATCAGGCGCATGCCGAGGTGTTGTAGGGAGGTCATACAGGCACGTGGAGGTCACACACAATACTGAGCCTCATCGGGAGCATGCCGAGGTGTTGTAGGGAGGTCATACAGGCACGTGGAGGACAGACACAATACTGAGCCTCATCAGGAGCATGCCGAGGTGTTGTAGGGAGGTCATACAGGCACATGGAGGCCACACACACAATACTGAGCCTCATCAGTAGCATGCCGAGGTGTTGTAGGGAGGTCATACAGGCACATGGAGGCCACACACACATTACTGAGCCTCATCAGGAGCATGCCGAGGTGTTGTAGGGAGGTCATACAGGCACGTGGAGGTCACACACAATACTGAGCCTCATCAGGAGCATGCCGAGGTGTTGTAGGAAGGTCATACAGGCACATGGAGGCCACACACTACTGAGCCTCATCAGGAGCATGCCGAGGTGTTGTAGAGAGGTCATACAGGCACATGGAGGCCACACACAATGCTGAGCCTCATCAGGAGCATGCCGAGGTGTTGTAGGGAGGTCATACAGGCACATGGAGGCCACACACACTACTGAGCCTCATCAGGAGCATGCCGAGGTGTTGTAGAGAGGTCATACAGGCACGTGGAGGTCACACACAATACTGAGCCTCATCAGGAGCATGCCGAGGTGTTGTAGGGAGGTCATACAGATACATGGAGGTCACACACACTACTGACCTCATCAGGCGCATGCCGAGGTGTTGTAGGGAGGTCATACAGGCACGTGGAGGTCACACACAATACTGAGCCTCATCAGGAGCATGCCCAGGTGTTGTAGGGAGGTCATACAGGCACGTGGAGCTCACACACATTACTGAGCCTCATCGGGAGCATGCCGAGGTGTTGTAGGGAGGTCATACAGGCACATGCAGGCCACACACACAATACTGAGCCTCATCAGTAGCATGCCGAGGTGTTGTAGGGAGGTCATACAGGCACATGGAGGCCACACACACATTACTGAGCCTCATCAGGAGCATGCCGAGGTGTTGTAGGGAGGTCATACAGGCACGTGGAGGTCACACACATTACTGAGCCTCATCGGGAGCATGCCGAGGTGTTGTAGGGAGGTCATACAGGCACATGGAGGCCACACACACAATACTGAGCCTCATCAGTAGCATGCCGAGGTGTTGTAGGGAGGTCATACAGGCACGTGGAGGTCACACACATTACTGTGCCTGTATGACCTCCCTACAACACCTCTGTATGCTCCTGATGAGGCTCAGGATTGTGTGTGACCTCCACGTGCCTGTATGACCTCCCTACAACACCTCGGCATGCTCCTGATGAGGCTCAGCATTGTGTGTGGCCTCCACGTGCCTGTATGACCTCCCTAATACACCTGGGCATGCTCCTGATGAGGCTCAGTATTGTGTGTGACCTCCACGTGCCTGTATGACCTCCCTACAACACCTGGGCATGCTCCTGATGAGGCTCAGTAGTGTGTGTGGCCTCCACGTGCCTGTATGACCTCCCTACAACGCCTCTACATGCTCCTGATGAGGCTCAGTAGTGTGTGTAACATCCATGTGCCTGTTTGACCTCCCTACAACACTTCTGCATGCTCCTGATGAGGCTCATTTGTTTGTGGCCTCCATGTGCCTGTATGACCTCCCTACAACGCCTCTGCATGCTCCTGAGACTCAGTATTGTCTGTAGCCTCCGCGTGCCTGTATGACTTCCCTACAACACCTCAGCATGCTTCTGATGAGGCTCAGTATTGTGTGTGGCCTCCACGTGCCTGTATGACCTCCCTACCACACCTCGGCATGCTCCTGATGAGACTCAGTATTGTGTGTGGCCTCCACGTGCCTGTATGACCTCCCTACAACACCTGGGCATGCTCCTGATGAGACTCAGTATTGTGTGTGGCCTCCACGTGCCTGTATGACCTCCCTACAACACCTGGGCATGCTCCTGATGAGACTCAGTATTGTGTGTGGCCTCCACGTGCCTGTATGACCTCCCTACAACACCTCGGCATGCTTCTGATGAGGCTCAGTATTGTGTGTGGCTTCCACGTGCCTGTATGACCTCCCTACCACACCTCGGCATGCTCCTGATGAGACTCAGTATTGTGTGTGGCCTCCACGTGCCTGTATGACCTCCCTACAACACCTCGGCATGCTTCTGATGAGGCTCAGTAGTGTGTGTCTGGCCTCCACGTGCCTGTATGACCTCCCTACAACACCTCGGCATGCTCCTGATGGGGCTCAGTAGTGTGTGTGTGGCCTCCACGTGCTTGTATGACCTCCCTACAACACCTCGGCATGCTCCTGATGGGGCTCAGTAGTGTGTGTCCTCCATGTGTCTGTATGACCTCCCCACCACACCTCGGCATGCACCTGATGAGGTCTTCTCCCAGACCTGGACCTGGCTCTATCCATGGGTCCCCCGCAGATCGTCTGTTGGACTCATCAGTCCGTCAGATTAATGGAGCAGACGCCGCGCATGACTTACTGCTCCTTTAATCTCTATGGAACTGAACTGCACTTGGCGATCTCCGTCAGCTCCATAGAGGAATGTTCATGTGTGGCCATTTGCTCCTTTAAATCTGACGGATTAACAAGGGGTCCCGTGATTGGACCTAACTTTTCTTTGTGGGAAAACCCATTTAAGCATTCTGAACAGTCTGCAGTGCAACGTGACATTGCTGGATGGAAAAATCTGAGGTCCCAGTTGTGCTCAAGCGGATTCAAGTCTGGGGAACGAGCGGGACAGCCCATCGCTTCAATGCCTTCTTCCTGCAGCAACTGCTGACACACTCCAGCCCCATCCAACACTATGCTGACACAGCAAACCTAATGGCCACAGCTCGCATTAATGAGCCATCCTGGATGAGATTCACTACAGTCACTTGTGTGGGTTTCTGAGGCGTTGTAGGGAGGTCATACAAGCAGATGGAGGCCACACACAATACTGAGCTTTATCAGGAGCATGCCGAGGTGTTGTAGGGAGGTCATACAGGCACATGGAGGACACACTACTGAGCCTCATCAGGAGCATGCCGAGGTGTTGTAGGAAGGTCATACAGGCACATGGAGGCCACACACTACTGAGCCTCATCAGGAGCATGCCGAGGTGTTGTAGGAAGGTCATACAAGCACATGGAGGCCACACACAATACTGAGCTTTATCAGGAGCATGCCGAGGTGTTATAGGGAGGTCATACAGGCACATGGAGGACACACACTACTGAGCCTCATCAGGAGCATGCCCAGGTGTTGTAGGAAGGTCATACAGGCACATGGAGGCCACACACAATACTGAGCTTTATCAGGAGCATGCCAAGGAGTTGTAGGGAGGTCATACAGGCACATGGAGGCCACACACAATACTGAGCCTCATCAGGAGCATGCCGAGGTGTTGTAGGGATGTCATACAGGCACGTGGAGGTCACACACAATACTGAGCCTCATCAGGAGCATGCCGAGGTGTTGTAGGGAGGTCATACAGGCACGTGGAGGCAGCACACAATACTGAGCCTCATCAGGAGCATGCCGAGGTGTTGTAGGGAGGTCACCAAGCCATGAATAAGATGTTTTATTGTAACCTGTAGGCTAGATAGTTTTACCCACTTCATATTTCTAATCCTTTGCCTTCTCGTATGTGAATGTTTTAAAAGACAAAGCTGGAAGATTAGTATTTTTATTATTCTGTTTCACGCTGGAGTTCATTTCCATTTGTTCTTGATGCTGTAAAAGATATTTTCCTCTATAGATGCCATCTTGGTCCAGGCAGAAGCCATTTTAGTCTGTGAACTGCATTTTGTGTCTTTGCTATTGCTACCTTATCTTTTCTGCAGCTTCTCTGTGTGAAGTCCATGTTGTGACTTATACAGAGAAAACACGAGGACAATTACGAGGGCGGTTCAATAAGTACCTGTGTTAGAAATGAAGAACATTTTTTCCCAAAAAATTTTTATTTTTCAACATAGTCCCCTTTTAGAAAGATACTTCTCTCAAAATTCCTGCCATTTTTTTATCCCCTCCAAAAAACAGTATTTGTCGAACTTTCCAAAAATACGCCTCTGACTCGGCGATGACTTCCTCGTTTGAGCTACATTTTTTCCCTTGCAAGCCATTTCTTCATGTTAGGGAAGAAGAAAAAGTGGCAGGGAACCAGACCGTGCGACTACGGGGGGGTGTGGCAGTGGCGTGGAGCGAGACCGGCTGACTACGGGGGGTGCGGCAGTGGCGGGGAGCCAGACCGGCTGACTGCGGGGGGTACGGCTGTGGCAGAGAGCCAGACCGGGTGACTGCGGGGGGTGCGGCAGTGGCAGAGAGCCAGACAGGGTGACTACAGGGGGGTGCGGCAGTGGCGGGGAGCCAGGCGGGCTGACTACGGGGGGTGCGGCGGTGGCGGGGAGCCAGACGGGCTGACTACGGGGGGTGCGGCGGTGGCGGGGAGCCAGACGGGCTGACTACGGGGGGTGCGGCGGTGGCGGGGAGCCAGACCGGCTGACTACGGGGAGTGCGGCGGTGGCGGGGAGCCAGACCGGCTGACTACGGGGGGTGCGGCGGTGGCGGGGAGCCAGACCGGCTGACTACGGGGGGTGCGGCGGTGGCGGGGAGCCAGACCGGCTGACTACGGGGAGTGCGGCGGTGGCGGGGAGCCAGACCGGCTGACTACGGGGGGTGCGGCGGTGGCGGGGAGCCAGACCGGCTGACTACGGGGGGTGCGGCGGTGGCGGGGTGCCAGACCGGCTGACTACGGGGGGTGCGGCAGTGGCGGGGTGCCAGACCGGCTGAATACGGAGGGTGCGACAGTGGCGGGGAGCCAGACCGGCTGACTACGGGGGGGTGCGGCAGTGGCGGGGAGCCAGACCGGCTGACTACGGGGGGTGCGGCAGTGGCGGGGAGCCAGACCGGCTGACTACGGGGGGGTGCGGCAGTGGCGGGGAGCCAGACCGGCTGAATACGGAGGGTGCGGCAGTGGCGGGGAGCCAGACCGGCTGACTACGGGGGGGTGCGGCAGTGGCGGGGAGCCAGACCGGCTGACTACGGGGGGGTGCGGCAGTGGCAGGGAGCCAGACCGGCTGAATACGGAGGGTGCGGCAGTGGCAGGGAGCCAGACCGGGTGAAAACAGGGGGTGTGGCGGCAATTCATTTCGCAATTCATGCAGTTTAGTAGCGCCAACTCCGGAAGAATGTGCTGGTGTGTTATCGTGGTAAAACAGCAGCTTCTTTTTCGACAAATGCGGCCGCATCTCTTTCATTTTTGTTGTTGAAGCGTTCCAATAACTCGCTGTCGTATTGTCCAGTGATCGTTCTTTTTTTTTTTCTAAAAAAAATCCATGAGGATGACGCCATTCGCATCCCAACTAAATTGTCGCCATGACTTTTCCGGCCGATGGGAGCGTCTTCGCCTTCTTTGGGGCAGATTCACCGGGAGAATCCATTGTTCTGATTGTTGCTTAGTTTTTGGTGTGTAATGATGGATCCAGGTTTCATCATCGGTGACAACTCAACGCAAAAACTCCTTCGGATCTCGCTTACATTGCTCTGAAGTTACCAGCCCCATCCGCGTGTTGTCCACCGTGAGCAATCGTGGCAGCCATTGGGCCGACAATTTTTTCATCGGCAAACTTTCTCCTTGCACAAAGCGAATTACAGAACGATACTGCGTTTTTTCCATCTTATTGAATCTCATGAAACACACCTTACTCAAATGGCTGCCAAACCCAAACCAACCAATCAGTCTGCAAGATGGCAACACATGATGATAACACTGCGCGCCCTCTGTCCACACGCGGCCCGCGGAGTACAAACATTCTGTATATAGGAGAACAAGGTCTCTGGAGGAAGTGGTGTAAAGTGCATCTACATCTTGGAGGAATGTCTTTGAGCCCGCCCTGATATATTCATTATGGCCAATAGCATGGCAGTATTCTATCACCTCCTCACGCCCCTATGCAGATGATTTTATGTGTTTTATATATGTGGCTGTGCACCAAATACCATTGTGAGTTCTGCATCTTCTAAGAGACTGGCGTGTCTTAGTGTGTGCTCTCATCCCGGGAACGGGGAGTCATTTTTGGCTATAAAGGGTTCATTCCAAAGTTCATGCCGAGGTGTTGTAGGGAGGTCATACAGGCACGTGGAGGCCACACACACAATACTGAGCCTCATCAGGAGAATGCCGAGGTGTTGTAGGGAGGTCATACAGGCACATGCAGGCCACACACACTACTAAGCCTTATCAGGAGAATGTCGAGGTGTTGTAGGGAGGTCATACAGGCACATGCAGGCCACACACAATACTGAGCCTTATCAGGATAATGTCGAGGTGTTGTAGGGAGGTCATACAGGTACATGCAGGCCACACACAATACTGAGCCTCATCAGGAGCATGCTGAGGTGTTGTAGGGAGGTCATACAGGTACATGCAGGCCACACACAATACTGAGCCTCATCAGGAGCATGCCGAGGTGTTGTAGGGAGGTCATACAGGCACGTGGAGGCCACACACACAATACCGAGCCTCATCAGGAGAATGCCGAGGTGTTGTAGGGAGGTCATACAGGCACATGCAGGCCACACACACTACTAAGCCTTATCAGGAGAATGTCGAGGTGTTGTAGGGAGGTCATACAGGCACATGGAGGCCACACACAATACTGAGCCTCATCAGGAGAATGTCGAGGTGTTGTAGGGAGGTCATACAGGTACATGCAGGCCACACACAATACTGAGCCTCATCAGGAGCATGCTGAGGTGTTGTAGGGAGGTCATACAGGTACATGCAGGCCACACACAATACTGAGCCTCATCAGGAGCATGCCGAGGTGTTGTAGGGAGGTCATACAGGCACGTGGAGGTCACACACACTACTGAGCCTCATCAGGAGCATGCCGAGGTGTTGTAGGGAGGTCATACAGGCACGTGGAGGCCACACACACAATACTGAGCCTCATCAGGAGCATGCCGAGGTGTTGTAGGGAGGTCATACAGGCACATGGAGACCACACACACTACTGAGCCTCATCAGGCGCATGCCGAGGTGTTGTAGGGAGGTCATAGAGGCACGTGGAGGCCACAGACACTACTGAGCCTCATCAGGAGCATGCCCAGGTGTTGTAGGGAGGTCATACAGGCACGTGGAGGCCACACACACAATACTGAGCCTCATCAGGAGCATGCCTATGTGTTATAGGAAGGTCATACAGACACGTGGAGACCACACACACTACTGAGCCTCATCAGGCGCATGCCGAGGTGTTGTAGGGAGGTCATACAGGCACGTGGAGGCCACAGACACTACTGAGCCTCATCAGGCGCATGCCGAGGTGTTGTAGGGAGGTCATACAGGCACGTGGAGGTTATACACAATACTGATCTCATCAGGAGCATGCCGAGGTGTTGTAGGGAGGTCATACAGGCACGTGGAGGTCACACACAATACTGAGCCTCATCAGGAGCATGCCCAGGTGTTGTAGGGCGGTCATACAGGCACGTGGAGGCCACACAATACTGAGCCTCATCAGGAGCATGCCGAGGTGTTATAGGGAGGTCATACAGGCACATGGAGGCCACACACACAATACTGAGCCTCATCAGTAGCATGCCGAGGTGTTGTAGGGAGGTCATACAGGCACATGGAGGCCACACACACATTACTGAGCCTCATCAGGAGCATGCCGAGGTGTTGTAGGGAGGTCATACAGGCACGTGGAGGTCACACACAATACTGAGCCTCATCAGGAGCATGCCGAGGTGTTGTAGGAAGGTCATACAGGCACATGGAGGCCACACACTACTGAGCCTCATCAGGAGCATGCCGAGGTGTTGTAGAGAGGTCATACAGGCACATGGAGGCCACACACAATGCTGAGCCTCATCAGGAGCATGCCGAGGTGTTGTAGGGAGGTCATACAGGCACATGGAGGCCACACACACATTACTGAGCCTCATCAGGAGCATGCCGAGGTGTTGTAGGGAGGTCATACAGGCACGTGGAGGTCACACACATTACTGAGCCTCATCGGGAGCATGCCGAGGTGTTGTAGGGAGGTCATACAGGCACATGGAGGCCACACACACAATACTGAGCCTCATCAGTAGCATGCCGAGGTGTTGTAGGGAGGTCATACAGGCACGTGGAGGTCACACACATTACTGAGCCTCATCGGGAGCATGCCGAGGTGTTGTAGGGAGGTCATACAGGCACATGGAGGCTACACACACAATACTGAGCCTCATCAGTAGCATGCCGAGGTGTAGGGAGGTCATACAGGCACATGGAGGCCACACACACATTACTGAGCCTCATCAGGAGCATGCCGAGGTGTTGTAGGGAGGTCATACAGGCACGTGGAGGCCACACACACATTACTGAGCCTCATCAGGAGCATGCCGAGGTGTTGTAGGGAGGTCATACAGGCACGTGGAGGTCACACACAATACTGAGCCTCATCAGGAGCATGCCGAGGTGTTATAGGGAGGTCATACAGACACGTGGAGGCCACACACAATACTGAGCCTCATCAGGAGCATGCTGAGGTGTTGTAGGGAGGTCATACAGACACATGGAGGCCACACACAATACTGAGCCTCATCAGTAGCATACCCAGGTTTTGTAGGGAGGTCATACAGACACGTGGAAGCCACACATAATACTGAGCCTCATCAGGAGCATGCTGAGGTGTTGTAGGGAGGTCATACAGACACATGGAGGCCACACACAATACTGAGCCTCATCAGTAGCATACCCAGGTTTTGTAGGGAGGTCATACAGATACATGGAGGTCACACACACTGACCTCATCAGGCGCATGCCGAGGTGTTGTAGGGAGGTCATACAGGGACGTGGAGGCCATACACAATACTGAGCCTCATCAGGAGCATGCCCAGGTGTTGTAGGGAGGTCATACACAATACTGAGCTGCATTTTGACTTGTTTTACGGACATAACATTAAATGTTGGATCGGCCTGTAGTGTTTCATCACTTTAATTTTGTGGGTGCCTCCATTGGTAATAAATGTGTTTTCCATTGATGATTTTTTTGTGATTTTGTCTTCAGCTTTGTACAGAACAAGGTATTTCCTCAGGATGGAGGATGTGTTATATGAGTAGTGTATAAGGTGGAAGCACAGCTAGTACTGCCTCCCCCTCTCTCACAGTATTATCCATGTACAGTGTGACATAGCCCTGGGCGTGGCCTCTGCAGCTTTACAGACCCCACAATGATGAGACGAGGCGGTGGTCAGACATGTATTTCCGGGGTCTTGTCATACAAGCTTCCACCTTATTGTAGAGGTATAATATACCAAAAATAAATAGTGCTGTTACCTTAAAGTCCCGTAATACCACAACAGCTGCATTTGTCTACGAGTCCTGCCGGGATGGCACCGCCCACTAACACCATCAGCAGGCACCCACCTTCCCGGGGCAGAGGACTTCTGTATAGCAGCAAGAAGATTCCAGAGAGAGGAGCATGGTGCGCAGTGCAGGAGCCGGAGAGGATGACATAATATGGGGCAGGGCCCTCCGATCGGGCCAAACAACACAGGACGGGGACCTCCTACCGGGGCAAACAACACAAGACAGGGACCTCCTACCGGGGCAGACATGGAGCATGGACCTCCTACCGGGGCAGACATGGAGCATGGACCTCCTACCGGGGCAGACATGGAGCATGGACCTCCTACCGGGGCAGACATGGAGCATGAACCTCCTACCGGGGCAGACATGGAGCATGGACCTCCTATCGGGGCAGACATGGAGCATGGACCTCCTACCGGGGCAAACACAGGACAGGGACCTCCTACCGGGGCAGACATGGAGCATGGACCTCCTACCGGGGCAGACATGGAGCATGGACCTCCTACCGGGGCAGACATGGAGCATGGACCTCCTACCGGGGCAAACAACATGGGACAGGGACCTCCTACCGGGGCAGACAACATGGGACAGGGACCTCCTACCGGGGCAGACATGGAGCATGGACCTCCTACCGGGGCAGACATGGAGCATGGACCTCCTACCGGGGCAGACATGGAGCATGGACCTCCTACCGGGGCAAACAACATGGGACAGGGACCTCCTACCGGGGCAAACAACATGGGACAGGGACCTCCTACCGGGGCAGACAACATGGGACAGGGACCTCCTATAGGGACAAACAACATGGGACAGGGACCTCCTATAGGGACAAACAACACGGGACAGGGACCTCCTATAGGGACAAACAACATGTGATGGGGACCTGGTAGGGGCAAACAACACAGGACGGGGACCTCCTACCGGGGCAAACAACACGGGACAGGGGCCTCCTACCGGGGCAAACAACATGTGATGGGGACCTGGTAGGGGCAAACAACACAGGACGGGGACCTCCTACCGGGGCAAACAACACGGGACAGGGACCTCCTATAGGGACAAACAACATGTGATGGGGACCTGGTAGGGACAAACAACATGTGATGGGGACCTGGTAGGGACAAACAACATGTGATGGGGACCTGGTAGGGGCAAACAATATGTGATGGGGACCTGGTAGGGGCAAACAATATGTGATGGGGACCTGGTAGGGGCCAGGCCCATACAACAGGCTAGAGGGATGTGGACCTCACATGCACCTGAGGAAGGCTGATCCGATGTAGGGCCAGTGCCGCTATAACATGGGATACAATAGGACTGCAGTAAAATCATCCATAATGGGTCAGTACTGACCAGTCCCACAGAGATCCTTCCCGGGTCTGGGACTGAAGTCTCAGCACTGAGCTGACATGGGCCAGTGGGCGTGGTCTGTGCAGGAGGCCCCGGTCCTTCCTCTCCGTACACCAAGGTCCTGGTAGTCACTGCTGATGAAGAGGCAGCACATGCAATAATCTGCAGCCCCCATTATATACCCCCAGCATGGGGCACAGCGCCCCCCGGCTGCAGGGTTACACAATATTGCACTATGGTGGTCCACAGCTTCCAGTTCGTCCAGGTCAGTGCCCAGCTGTACACATATAATACACTTGGTGCTCCACGGGGGGCGCTGTGTCATGTGACGTTCACCTCCAGCACATGGTCGTCCATACTTGGAATAACCAGGATCTGGCGGCCGGCGCTGCTGTTACTGACTTGTCCGGCGTGGAAAGGTTGTAGCCGCGGCATTGGAAGTCCTTTCTGATCCGCTGCGCCGCTCAGGGGTCCTGGGGACAGCGAGGTGCTCTGGGAACGCCCACTAGGGGCCTCACACGGGTCCTCCACCGACACAGAGTCATTCTCAATCCAGCTGTCTGTAAGAGAAAGACACAGGCCCCGTCACCTCCCGGGCCACTGCATTGTGGGGGACGCGGGCCCCGTCACCTCCCGGCCCACCGCATCGTGTGAGAGACACAGGCCCCGTCACCTCCAGGCCCACCGCATCGTGTGAGAGACGCGGGCCCCGTCACCTCCAGGCCCACCGCATCGTGAGAGACGCGGGCCCCGTCACCTCCAGGCCCACCGCATCGTGTGAGAGACGCGGGCCCCGTCACCTCCAGGCCCACCGCATCGTGAGAGACGCGGGCCCCGTCACCTCCAGGCCCACCGCATCGTGAGAGACGCGGGCCCCGTCACCTCCAGGCCCACCGCATCGTGAGAGACGCGGGCCCCGTCACCTCCAGGCCCACCGCATCGTGAGAGACGCGGGCCCCGTCACCTCCAGGCCCACCGCATTGTGAGAGACGCGGGCCCCGTCACCTCCAGGCCCACCGCATTGTGAGAGACGCGGGCCCCGTCACCTCCAGGCCCACCGCATTGTGAGAGACGCGGGCCCCGTCACCTCCAGGCCCACCGCATTGTGAGAGACGCGGGCCCCGTCACCTCCAGGCCCACCGCATTGTGAGAGACGCGGGCCCCGTCACCTCCAGGCCCACCGCATTGTGAGAGACGCGGGCCCCGTCACCTCCAGGCCCACCGCACTGAAGCAGGGAATGGAATAACTCATGTTTGGGGACACAATCCCTTTAGGGTCTATACAGTACTCCCCTCCAGGGGGCACTACTCACCGGCATCCGGCTGCTGAGAGTGCGGGTGGTGGGGCAGGTAGCGGAACAGCTGCACGTCCGGGTAGGGCAGGAATCCAGCAAAGAGCGGCATCACCTCCATCCGGACAGTATGGCACGCCCCTTGTCTGACCGGCATCAGGACCACACCAGAGCTCCGCCCACACACCGCCCAATTACTGCCTCCATCAACCACTGCCAGACACAGAGCACACAGTCAGGACCGCACAGGGAAGCCCCAACCCCGGGGGGAAGCCCCAACCCCGGGGGGAAGCCCCAACCCCGGGGGGAAGCCCCAACCCCGGGGGGAAGCCCCAACCCCGGGGGGAAGCCCCAACCCCGGGGGGAAGCCCCAACCCCGGGGGGAAGCCCCAACCCCACAACTGCAGGCACACCCTATGGGAAGCCCCAGCCCCACAGCTGCAGGCACACCCTATGGGAAGCCCCAGCCCCACAGCTGCAGGCACACCCTATGGGAAGCCCCAGCCCCACAGCTGCAGGCACACCCTATGGGAAGCCCCACCCCCACAGCTGCAGGCACACCCTATGGGAAGCCCCACCCCCACAGCTGCAGGCACACCCTATGGGAAGCCCCACCCCCACAGCTGCAGGCACACCCTATGGGAAGCCCCACCCCCACAGCTGCAGGCACACCCTATGGGAAGCCCCACCCCCACAGCTGCAGGCACACCCTATGGGAAGCCCCACCCCCACAGCTGCAGGCACACCCTATGGGAAGCCCCACCCCCACAGCTGCAGGCACACCCTATGGGATGCCCCACCCCCACAGCTGCAGGCACACCCTATGGGATGCCCCACCCCCACAGCTGCAGGCACACCCTATGGGAAGCCCCACCCCCACAGCTGCAGGCACACCCTATGGGAAGCCCCACCCCCACAACTGCAGGCACACCCTATGGGAAGCCCCACCCCCACAACTGCAGGCACACCCTATGGGAAGCCCCACCCCCACAACTGCAGGCACACCCTGCAGGAAGCCCCAGCCCCATGCTGACCCCGCGGCTGCAGGAACCCATCTGAAACCCTCCCACCTTCCGCAGCAGCCTGCCCCCCTTCTTCATGTGGGTACCTTGGTAGAAGAGCTGGGTGCTGCTGTACCCCTCGCAGTCCGTCAGCGTCTCCTCCTTGTCCGTCTCTGCGGGGTCACACAGCCGCGTGATACAAACCTCCAGGGAGCAGAGCGCCCCCATCTTACAGTGCAGAGACTCTGCGGGGGGCGAGATCTCAGCGCGCACAGTGTACAGGGTCTGCAGCAGAGACACAAGAGCGTTACCCCCCGCACCACACACCCCGAGGGGCTGCAGCAGAGACACAAGAGCGTTACCCCCCCACACACACACCCCGAGGGGCTGCAGCAGAGACACAAGAGCGTTACCCCCCGCACCACACACACCCCGAGGAGCTGCAGAGACACAAGAGCGTTACCCCCCCCACACACACACCCCGAGGGGCTGCATCAGAGACACAAGAGCGTTACCCCCCCCCCACACACACCCCGAGGAGCTGCAGAGACACAAGAGCGTTACCCCCCCCACCACATACCCCGAGGGGCTGCAGAGACACAAGAGCGTTACCCCCCCCACCACACACCCCGAGGGGCTGCAGAGACACAAGAGCGTTACCCCCCCCACCACACACCCCGAGGGGCTGCAGAGACACAAGAGCGTTACCCCCCCCACCACATACCCCGAGGGGCTGCAGAGACACAAGAGCGTTACCCCCCCCACCACACACCCCGAGGGGCTGCAGAGACACAAGAGCGTTACCCCCCCACCACACACCCCGAGGGGCTGCAGAGACACAAGAGCGTTACCCCCCCCACCACATACCCCGAGGGGCTGCAGAGACACAAGAGCGTTACCCCCCCACCACACACCCCGAGGGTCTGCAGCAGAGACACAAGAGCGTTACCCCCCCCACCACACACCCCGAGGGTCTGCAGCAGAGACACAAGAGCGTTACCCCCGCACCACACACCCCGAGGAGCTGCAGAGACACAAGAGCGTTACCCCCCCCCCACACACCCCGAGGGGCTGCAGCAGAGACACAAGAGCGTTACCCCCCCCACACACACCCCGAGGAGCTGCAGAGACACAAGAGCGTTACCCCCCCACCACACACCCCGAGGGGCTGCAGAGACACAAGAGCGTTACCCCCGCACCACACACCCCGAGGGGCTGCAGCAGAGACACAAGAGCGTTACCCCCCCCCACACACCCCGAGGGGCTGCAGAGACACAAGAGCGTTACCCCCCCACACACACACACCCCGAGGGGCTGCAGCAGAGACACAAGAGCGTTACCCCCCGCACCACACCCCCCGAGGGGCTGCAGCAGAGACACAAGAGCGTTACCCCCGCACCACACACCCCGAGGGTCCTGCAGCAGAGACACAAGAGCGTTACCCCCGCACCACACACCCCGAGGGTCTGCAGCAGAGACACAAGAGCGTTACCCCCCGCACCACACACCCGAGGGCTGCAGCAGAGACACAAGAGCGTTACCCCCCGCACCACACACCCGAGGGGCTGCAGCAGAGACACAAGAGCGTTACCCCCGCACCACACACCCCGAGGAGCTGCAGAGACACAAGAGCGTTACCCCCCCCCCACACACCCCGAGGGTCTGCAGCAGAGACACAAGAGCGTTACCCCCCCACACACACACCCCGAGGAGCTGCAGCAGAGACACAAGAGCGTTACCCCCCGCACCACACACCCCGAGGGGCTGCAGCAGAGACACAAGAGCGTTACCCCCCGCACCACACACCCCGAGGGGCTGCAGCAGAGACACAAGAGCGTTACCCCCCGCACCACACACCCCGAGGAGCTGCAGAGACACAAGAGCGTTACCCCCCCGCACCACACCCCCCGAGGGTCTGCAGCAGAGACACAAGAGCGTTACCCCCCCCCCCACACACCCCGAGGAGCTGCAGAGACACAAGAGCGTTACCCCCCACACACACCCCGAGGGTCTGCAGCAGAGACACAAGAGCGTTACCCCCCCACACACACCCCGAGGAGCTGCAGCAGAGACACAAGAGTGTTACCCCCCCCACACATACACACCCCGAGGGGCTGCAGCAGAGACACAAGAGCGTTACCCCCGCACCACACACGCCGAGGGGCTGCAGCAGAGACACAAGAGCGTTACCCCCCCCACATACCCCGAGGGGCTGCAGCAGAGACACAACAGCGTTACCCCCGCACCACACACCCCGAGGGGCTGCAGCAGAGACACAAGAGCGTTACCCCCCGCACCACACACCCCGAGGAGCTGCAGCAGAGACACAAAGAGCGTTACCCCCCCCACACACACACCCGATGGGCTGCAGCAGAGACACAAGAGCGTTACCCCCCCCACACACACACCCCGAGGGGCTGCAGCAGAGACACAAGAGCGTTACCCCCCCCCACATACCCCGAGGGGCTGCAGCAGAGACACAAGAGCGTTACCCCCCCCCCACACACACACCCCGAGGGACTGCAGCAGAGACACAAGAGTGTTACCCCCCGCACCACACACCCCGAGGGTCTGCAGCAGAGACACAAGAGTGTTACCCCCCGCACCACACACCCCGAGGGTCTGCAGCAGAGACACAAGAGTGTTACCCCCCCCACACACACCCCGAGGGGCTGCAGAGACACAAGAGCGTTACCCCCCGCACCACACACCCCGAGGGGCTGCAGCAGAGACACAAGAGCGTTACCCCCCGCACCACACACCCCGAGGGGCTGCAGCAGAGACACAAGAGCGTTACCCCCCGCACCACACACCCCGAGGAGCTGCAGAGACACAAGAGCGTTACCCCCCGCACCACACACACCCCGAGGGGCTGCAGCAGAGACACAAGAGCGTTACCCCCCGCACCACACACCCCGAGGAGCTGCAGAGACACAAGAGCGTTACCCCCCGCACCACACACACCCCGAGGGGCTGCAGCAGAGACACAAGAGCGTTACCCCCCCGCACCACACACACCCCGAGGGCTGCAGCAGAGACACAAGAGCGTTACCCCCCCGCACCACACACACCCGAGGAGCTGCAGAGACACAAGAGCGTTACCCCCCGCACCACACACCCCGAGGAGCTGCAGACATACAAGAGCGTTACCCCCCCACACACACCCCGAGGGGCTGCAGCAGAGACACAAGAGCGTTACCCCCCCCCCCACACACACCCCGAGGAGCTGCAGAGACACAAGAGCGTTACCCCCCACACACACCCCGAGGAGCTGCAGACATACAAGAGCGTTACCCCCCCCACACATACACCCCGAGGGGCTGCAGCAGAGACACAAGAGCGTTACCCCCCACCACACACCCCGAGGGGCTGCAGCAGAGACACAAGAGTGTTACCCCCCCCACACACACACACCCCGAGGGCTGCAGCAGAGACACAAGAGTGTTACCCCCCCCCACACACACCCCGAGGGGCTGCAGCAGAGACACAAGAGCGTTACCCCCCCCCACCACACACCCCGAGGGGCTGCAGCAGAGACACAAGAGCGTTACCCCCGCACCACACACACCCCGAGGGGCTGCAGCAGAGACACAAGAGCGTTACCCCCCGCACCACACCCCCAGAGGAGCTGCAGCAGAGACACAAGAGCGTTACCCCCCGCACCACACCCCCCGAGGGGCTGCAGAGACACAAGAGCGTTACCCCCGCACCACACACCCCGAGGGTCTGCAGCAGAGACACAAGAGCGTTACCCCCGCACCACACACCCCGAGGGGCTGCAGCAGAGACACAAGAGCGTTACCCCCCGCACCACACACCCCGAGGAGCTGCAGAGACACAAGAGCGTTACCCCCCCGCACCACACACCCCGAAGGTCTGCAGCAGAGACACAAGAGCGTTACCCCCCCCCACACACACCCCGAGGGGCTGCAGCAGAGACACAAGAACGTTACCCCCCCACACACACCCCGAGGAGCTGCAGAGACACAAGAGCGTTACCCCCCACCACACACCCCGAGGGGCTGCAGAGACACAAGAGCGTTACCCCCCGCACCACACACCCCGAGGGGCTGCAGCAGAGACACAAGAGCGTTACCCCCCCCACACACCCCGAGGGGCTGCAGAGACACAAGAGCGTTACCCCCCCCCACACACACACCCCGAGGGGCTGCAGAGACACAAGAGCGTTACCCCCGCACCACACACCCCGAGGGGCTGCAGCAGAGACACAAGAGCGTTACCCCCCCCACACACACACCCCGAGGGTCTGCAGCAGAGACACAAGAGCGTTACCCCCGCACCACACACCCCGAGGGTCTGCAGCAGAGACACAAGAGCGTTACCCCCCGCACCACACACCCCGAGGGGCTGCAGCAGAGACACAAGAGCCGTTACCCCCCCCACACACACCCCGAGGGCTGCAGCAGAGACACAAGAGCGTTACCCCCCCCACACACACACCCCGAGGAGCTGCAGCAGAGACACAAGAGCGTTACCCCCCGCACCACACACCCCGAGGGCTGCAGCAGAGACACAAGAGCGTTACCCCCCGCACCACACACCCCGAGGGGCTGCAGCAGAGACACAAGAGCGTTACCCCCGCACCACACACACCCCGAGGAGCTGCAGACATACAAGAGCGTTACCCCCCCCACCACACACCCCGAGGAGCTGCAGAGACACAAGAGCGTTACCCCCCCCGCACCACACACCCCGAGGGTCTGCAGCAGAGACACAAGAGCGTTACCCCCCCCCCCACACACACCCCGAGGAGCTGCAGAGACACAAGAGCGTTACCCCCCACACACACCCGAGGGTCTGCAGCAGAGACACAAGAGCGTTACCCCCCCACACATACACCCCGAGGGGCTGCAGCAGAGACACAAGAGTGTTACCCCCCCCACACATACACACCCCGAGGGGCTGCAGCAGAGACACAAGAGCGTTACCCCCGCACCACACCCCCCGAGGGGCTGCAGCAGAGACACAAGAGCGTTACCCCCCGCACCACCACACCCCGAGGGCTGCAGCAGAGACACAAGAGCGTTACCCCCCCCACATACCCCGAGGGGCTGCAGCAGAGACACAACAGCGTATACCCCGCACCACACACCCCGAGGGGCTGCAGCAGAGACACAAGAGCGTTACCCCCCGCACCACACACCCCGAGGAGCTGCAGCAGAGACACAAGAGCGTTACCCCCCACACACACACACCCCGATGGGCTGCAGCAGAGACACAAGAGCGTTACCCCCCCCACACACACACCCGAGGGGCTGCAGCAGAGACACAAGAGCGTTACCCCCCCCCACATACCCCGAGGGGCTGCAGCAGAGACACAAGAGCGTTACCCCCCCACCCCACACACACACACCCCGAGGGACTGCAGCAGAGACACAAGAGTGTTACCCCCCGCACCACACACCCCGAGGGTCTGCAGCAGAGACACAAGAGTGTTACCCCCCCCACACACACCCCGAGGGGCTGCAGAGACACAAGAGCGTTACCCCCCGCACCACACACCCCGAGGGCTGCAGCAGAGACACAAGAGCGTTACCCCGCACCACACACCCCGAGGGGCTGCAGCAGAGACACAAGAGCGTTACCCCCCACACCACACACCCCGAGGAGCTGCAGAGACACAAGAGCGTTACCCCCCGCACCACACACCCCGAGGAGCTGCAGACATACAAGAGCGTTACCCCCCCCACACATACACCCCGAGGGGCTGCAGCAGAGACACAAGAGCGTTACCCCCCGCACCACACACACCCCGAGGGGCTGCAGCAGAGACACAAGAGCGTTACCCCCCGCACCACACACACCCCGAGGGCTGCAGCAGAGACACAAGAGCGTTACCCCCCGCACACACACCCCGAGGGGCTGCAGCAGAGACACAAAAGCATTACCCCCCGCACCACACACCCCGAGGGGCTGCAGCAGAGACACAAGAGCGTTACCCCCCGCACCACACACACCCCGAGGGGCTGCAGCAGAGACACAAGAGCGTTACCCCCGCACCACACACACCCCGAGGGGCTGCAGCAGAGACACAAGAGCGTTACCCCCGCACCACACACACCCCGAGGGGCTGCAGCAGAGACACAAGAGCGTTACCCCCCGCACCACACCCCCCGAGAGCTGCAGCCAGGACCTGTACTCACAGATAAGTGCTCCAGTTGGAAGAAGTAGGTGAACGGCTCCAGGTGGGAGCACGACTGCGGGAAGAAGCCCACGGAGAAGCTGCAGGGAAGCGAGGAGGAGGGGAAGCCCTGGCGCCACCTCACCTCCCACACATAGAAGAGGCACTGGCCAGACTGGAGGCTCTGCAGAGAGAAGAGAGGGAGTCACAGCCCCGCCCCTGCCTGTATATCCCGTGTGAGAGGTAGTCACAGCCCCGCCCCCTGCCTGTATATCCTGTGTGAGAGGTAGTCACAGCCCCGCCCCCTGCCTGTATATCCCGTGTGAGAGGTAGTCACAGCCCCGCCCCCTGCCTGTATATCCTGTGTGATAGAAGTCACAGCCCCGCCCCCTGCCTGTATATCCTGTGTGATAGTAGTCACAGCCCCGCCCCCTGCCTGTATATCCTGTGTGAGAGGTAGTCACAGCCCGCCCCCTGCCTGTATATCCTGTGTGAGAGGTAGTCACAGTCCTGCCCCCTGCCTGTATATCCTGTGTGAGAGGTAGTCACAGCCCCGCCCCCTGCCTGTATATCCTGTGTGATAGAAGTCACAGCCCCGCCCCCTGCCTGTATATCCTGTGTGATAGTAGTCACAGCCCCGCCCCCTGCCTGTATATCCTGTGTGAGAGGTAGTCACAGCCCCGCCCCCTGCCTGTATATCCTGTGTGAGAGGTAGTCACAGTCCTGCCCCCTGCCTGTATATCCTGTGTGAGAGGTAGTCACAGCCCCGCCCCCTGCTTGTATATCCTGTGTGATAGTAGTCACAGCCCCGCCCCCTGCCTGTATATCCTGTGTGAGAGGTAGTCACAGTCCTGCCCCCTGCCTGTATATCCTGTGTGAGAGGTAGTCACAGCCCGCCCCCTGCCTGTATATCCTGTGTGATAGAAGTCACAGCCCCGCCCCCTGCCTGTATATCCTGTGTGATAGTAGTCACAGCCCCGCCCCCTGCCTTTATATCCTGTGTGAGAGGTAGTCCACAGCCCCGCCCCCTGCCTGTATATCCTGTGTGAGAGGTAGTCACAGTCCTGCCCCCTGCCTGTATATCCTGTGTGAGAGGTAGTCACAGCCCCGCCCCCTGCTTGTATATCCCTGTGTGATAGTAGTCACAGCCCCGCCCCCTGCCTGTATATCCTGTGTGAGAGGTAGTCACAGCCCCGCCCCCTGCCTGTATATCCTGTGTGAGAGGTAGTCACAGCCCCGCCCCCTGCCTGTATATCCTGTGTGAGAGGTAGTCACAGCCCCGCCCCCTGCCTGTATATCCTGTGTGAGAGGTAGTCACAGCCCCGCCCCCTGCCTGTATATCCTGTGAGAGGTAGTCACAGCCCGCCCCCTGCCTGTATATCCTGTGTGATAGTAGTCACAGCCCCGCCCCCTGCCTGTATATCCTGTGTGAGAGGTAGTCACAGCCCGCCCCCCGCCCTGTATATCCTGTGTGAGAGATAGTCACAGCCCCGCCCCCTGCCTGTATATACTGTGTGAGAGGTAGTCACAGCCCCGCCCCCTGCCTGTATATCCTGTGTGAGAGATAGTCACAGCCCCGCCCCCTGCCTGTATATCCTGTGTGAGAGGTAGTCACAGCCCCGCCCCCCGCCTGTATATCCTGTGTGAGAGATAGTCACAGCCCCGCCCCCTGCCTGTATATACTGTGTGAGAGGTAGTCACAGCCCCGCCCCCTGCCTGTATATCCTGTGTGAGAGGTAGTCACAGCCCCGCCCCCTGCCTGTATATCCTGTGTGAGAGGTAGTCACAGCCCCGCCCCCCGCCTGTATATCCTGTGTGAGAGGTAGTCACAGCCCCGCCCCCTGCCTGTATATCCTGTGATGCCCCGCCCCCTGCCTGTATATCCTGTGTGAGAGGTAATCACAGCCCCGCCCCCTGCCTGTATATCCTGTGTGAGAGGTAGTCACAGCCCCGCCCCCTGCCTGTATATCCTGTGTGAGAGGTAGTCACAGCCCCGCCCCCTGCCTGTATATCCCGTGTGAGAGGTAGTCACAGCCCCGCCCCCTGCCTGTATATCCCGTGTGAGAGGTAGTCACAGCCCCGCCCCCTGCCTGTATATCCCGTGTGAGAGGTAGTCACAGCCCCCGCCCCCTGCCTGTATATCCCGTGTGAGAGGTAGTCACAGCCCCCGCCCCTGCCTGTATATCCCGTGTGAGAGGTAGTCACAGCCCCGCCCCCTGCCTGTATATCCCGTGTGAGAGGTAGTCACAGCCCCGCCCCCTGCCTGTATATCCTGTGTGAGAGGTAGTCACAGCCCCGCCCCCTGCCTGTATATCCTGTGTGAGAGGTAGTCACAGCCCCGCCCCCTGCCTGTATATCCTGTGTAGAGGTAGTCACAGCCCCGCCCCCTGCCTGTATATCCTGTGTGAGAGGTAGTCACAGCCCCGCCCCCTGCCTGTATATCCTGTGTGAGAGGTAGTCACAGCCCCACCCCCTGACTGTATATCCTGTGTGATAGTAGTCACAGCCCCGCCCCCTGCCTGTATATCCTGTGTGAGAGGTGATCACAGCCCCGCCCCCTGCCTGTATATCCTGTGTGAGAGGTAGTCACAGCCCCGCCCCCTGCCTGTATATCCTGTGTGAGAGGTAGTCACAGCCCCCGCCCCCCGCCTGTATATCCTGTGCGAGAGGTAGTCACAGCCCCCCCCCCGCCTGTATATCCCGTGCGAGAGGTAGTCACAGCCCCGCCCCCCGCCTGTATATCCTGTGCGAGAGGTAGTCACAGCCCCGCCCCCCGCCTGTATATCCCGTGCGAGAGGTAGTCACAGCCCCGCCCCCTGCCTGTATATCCTGTGTGAGAGGTAGTCACAGCCCCGCCCCCTGCCTGTATATCCTGTGTGAGAGGTAGTCACAGCCCCGCCCCCGCCTGTATATCCTGTGTGAGAGATAGTCACAGCCCCGCCCCCTGCCTGTATATACTGTGTGAGAGGTCGTCACAGCCCCGCCCCCTGCCTGTATATCCTGTGTGAGAGGTAGTCACAGTCCTGCCCCCTGCCTGTATATCCTGTGTGAGAGGTAATCACAGCCCGCCCCCTGCCTGTATATCCTGTGTGATGGTAGTCACATGCCCGCCCCCTGCCTGTATATCCTGTGTGAGAGGTAGTCACAGCCCCGCCCCCTGCCTGTATATCCTGTGTGATGCCCCGCCCCCTGCCTGTATATCCTGTGTGAGAGGTAGTCACAGCCCCGCCCCCTGCCTGTATATCCTGTGTGAGAGGTAGTCACAGCCCCGCCCCCTGCCTGTATATCCTGTGTGAGGTAGTCACAGCCCCGCCCCCTGCCTGTATATCCTGTGTGAGAGGTAGTCACCAGCCCCGCCCCCTGCCTGTATATCCTGTGTGAGAGGTGATCACAGCCCCGCCCCTGCCTGTATATCCTGTGTGAGAGGTAGTCACAGCCCCGCCCCCTGCCTGTATATCCTGTGTGAGAGGTAGTCACAGCCCCGCCCCCGCCTGTATATCCTGTGCGAGAGGTAGTCACAGCCCCGCCCCCCGCCTGTATATCCGTGCGAGAGGTAGTCACAGCCCCGCCCCCCGCCTGTATATCCTGTGTGAGAGGTAGTCACAGCCCCGCCCCCTGCCTGTATATCCTGTGTGAGAGGTAGTCACAGCCCCGCCCCCTGCCTGTATATCCTGTGTGAGAGGTAGTCACAGCCCCGCCCCTGCCTGTATATCCTGTGTGAGAGGTAGTCACAGCCCGCCCCCTGCCTGTATATCCTGTTGTGAGGGTAGTCACAGCCCCGCCCCCCGCCTGTATATCCTGTGTGAGAGATAGTCACAGCCCCGCCCCCTGCCTGTATATACTGTGTGAGAGGTAGTCACAGCCCCGCCCCCTGCCTGTATATCCTGTGTGAGAGGTAGTCACAGCCCCGCCCCCTGCCTGTATATCCTGTGTGAGAGGTAATCACAGCCCCGCCCCCTGCCTGTATATCCTGTGTGAGAGGTAGTCACAGCCCCGTCCCCTGCCTGTATATCCTGTGTGAGAGGTAGTCACAGCCCCGCCCCCGCCTGTATATCCTGTGTGAGAGGTAGTCACAGCCCCGCCCCTGCCTGTATATCCTGTGTGAGAGGTAGTCACAGCCCCGTCCCCTGCCTGTATATCCTGCGTGAGAGGTAGTCACAGCCCCGCCCCCTGCCTGTATATCCTGTGTGAGAGGTGGTCACAGCCCCGCCCCCTGCCTGTATATCCTGTGTGAGAGGTAGTCACAGCCCCGCCCCCTGCCTGTATATCCCGTGTGAGAGGTAGTCACAGCCCCGCCCCCTGCCTGTATATCCCGTGTGAGAGGTAGTCACAGCCCCGCCCCCTGCCTGTATATCCCGTGTGAGAGGTAGTCACAGCCCGCCCCCTGCCTGTATATCCTGTGTGAGAGGTAGTCACAGCCCCGCCCCCCGCCTGTAAATCCCGTGTGAGAGGTAGTCACAGCCCGCCCCCTGCCTGTATATCCTGTGTGAGAGGTAGTCACAGCCCCACCCCCCTGCCTGTATATCCTGTGTGAGAGGTAGTCACAGCCCCGCCCCCCTGCCTATATATCCTGTGTGAGAGGTAGTCACAGCCCCCGCCCCCTGCCTGTATATCCTGTGTGAGAGGTAGTCACAGCCCCGCCCCCTGCCTGTAGCTTTGAGTGAGTTAGTGATGGAGTGATGCATTGTGGGTGATACCTGGCTCCCCCCTGTGTGCAGAGGATGGAACTGCAGGTCTCGGCTGGAGCTCAGGGCGCTGTCCGACAGCTGGAAATGAAAGTTACAAGTGTTTTCCACACAGATCTGGATGAACTTCCTGCAGAGAGAAAATACAACCATCAAAATGGACAACGGGGAGTGGTCAGAGCCGCAAAGAGTCAGTGGTGTCCCAGCCGCAAAGAGTCAGTGGTGTCCCAGCCGCAAAGAGTCAGTGGTGTCCCAGCCGCAAAGAGTCAGTGGTGTCCCAGCCGCAAAGAGTCAGTGGTGTCCCAGCCGCAAAGAGTCAGTGGCGTCCCAGCCGCAAAGAGTCAGTGGCGTCCCAGCCGCAAAGAGTCAGTGGTGTCCCAGCCGCAAAGAGTCAGTGGTGTCCCAGCCGCAAAGAGTCAGTGGTGTCCCAGCCGCAAAGAGTCAGTGGTGTCCCCAGCCGCAAAGAGTCAGTGGCTTCCCAGCCGCAAAGAGTCAGTGGCGTCCCAGCCGCAAAGAGTCAGTGGTGTCCCAGCCGCAAAGAGTCAGTGGTGTCCCAGCCGCAAAGAGTCAGTGGTGTCCCAGCCGCAAAGAGTCAGTGTCACAGCGCCCTCACCTGGTGCCGGAGGACAGGAGCAGGTGCTGAGCCTTCAGGGGGAGGTGGAAGGTCAGGCTGACGATGGTGGAATAGATGGACCACGGACAGTCCACAGAAACCTGGAGAACCAGAGGCAGAGAGTGTTATAGGGTCCCACGGAGGAGGCCCGTCCGCTCACACCCCGCTAGCCCCCGGATAACACCCACCCTCTGCTCCAGGAGGAGGAGGCCGCCCGCTCACACCCCGCTAGCCCCCGGATAACACCCACCCTCTGCTCCAGGAGGAGGAGGCCGCCCGCTCACACCCCGCTAGCCCCCGGATAACACCCACCCTCTGCTCCAGGAGAGGAGGCCGCCCCTCACACCCCGCTAGCCCCCGGATAACACCCACCCTCTGCTCCAGGAGGAGGAAGCCGCCCGCTCACACCCCGCTAGCCCCCGGATAACACCCACCCTCTGCTCCAGGAGGAGGAGGCCGCCCGCTCACACCCCGCTAGTCCCCGGATAACACCCACCCTCTGCTCCAGGAGGGGGGAGGCCGCCGCTCACACCCCGCCTAGCCCCCGGATAACACCCACACTCTGCTCCAGGAGGGAGGAGGCCGCCGCTCACACCCCGCTAGTCCCCGGATAACACCCACCCTCTGCTCCAGGAGGGGGAGGCCGCCCGCTCACACCCCGCTAGCCCCCGGATAACACCCACCCTCTGCTCCAGGAGGGGAGGAGGCCGCCCCCTCACACCCCGCTAGCCCCCGGATAACACCCACCCTCTGCTCCAGGAGGAGGAGGCCGCCCGCTCACACCCCGCTAGCCCCGGATAACACCCACCCTCTGCTCCAGGAGGGGGAGGCGCCCCCTCACCACCCCGCTAGCCCCCGGATAACACCCACCCTCTGCTCCAGGAGGGGGAGGCGCCCCCTCACACCCCGCTAGCCCCGGATAACACCCACCCTCTGCTCCAGGAGGGGGGAGGCCGCCCGCTCACACCCCGCTAGCCCCGGATAACACCCACCCTCTGCTCCAGGAGGGGGAGGCCCCCCCCTCACACCCCGCTAGCCCCGGATAACACCCACCCTCTGCTCCAGGAGGGGGAGGCGCCCCCTCACACCCCGCTAGCCCCCGGATAACACCCACCCTCTGCTCCAGGAGGGGGAGGCCGCCCGCTCACACCCCGCTAGCCCCCGGATAACACCCACCCTCTGCTCCAGGAGGGGGAGGCCGCCCGCTCACACCCCGCTAGCCCCCGGATAACACCCACCCTCTGCTCCAGGAGGGGGGAGGCCGCCCGCTCACACCCGCTAGCCCCCGGATAACACCCACCCTCTGCTCCCAGGAGGGGGAGGCGCCCGCTCACACCCCGCTAGCCCCCGGATAACACCCACCCTCTGCTCCAGGAGGAGGAGGCCGCCGCCTCACACCCCGCTAGCCCCCGGATAACACCCACCCTCTGCTCCAGGAGGGGGGAGGCCGCCCGCTCACACCCCGCTAGCCCCCGGATAACACCCACCCTCTGCTCCAGGAGGGGGAGGCCGCCCGCTCACACCCCGCTAGCCCCCGGATAACACCCACCCTCTGCTCCAGGAGGAGGAGGCGCCCGCTCACACCCCGCTAGCCCCCGGATAACACCCACCCTCTGCTCCAGGAGGGGGAAGGCCGCCCGCTCACACCCCGCTAGCCCCCGGATAACACCCACCCTCTGCTCCAGGAGGAAGGAGGCGCCCGCTCACACCCCGCTAGCCCCGGATAACACCCACCCTCTGCTCCAGGAGGAGGAGGCCGCCCACTCACACCCCGCTAGCCCCGGATAACACCCACCCTCTGCTCCAGGGAGGGGAGGCGCCCGCTCACACCCCGCTAGCCCCCGGATAACACCCACCCTCTGCTCCCAGGAGGAGGGAGGCCGCCCGCTCACACCCCGCTAGCCCCCGGATAACACCCACCCTCTGCTCCAGGAGGAGGAGGCCGCCACTCACACCCCGCTAGCCCCCGGATAACACCCACCCTCTGCTCCAGGAGGGGGAGGCCGCCCACTCACACCCCGCTAGCCTCCGGATAACACCCACCCTCTGCTCCAGGAGGGGAGGCGCCCGCTCACACCCGCTAGCCCCCGGATAACACCCACCCTCTGCTCCAGGAGGGGAGGCGCCCGCTCACACCCCGCTAGCCCCCGGATAACACCCACCTCTGCTGGGGAGCCGCTCACACCCCGCTAGCCCCCGGATAACACCCACCCTCTGCTCCAGGAGGGGGAGGCGCCCGCTCACACCCCGCTAGCCCCGGATAACACCCACCCTCTGCTCCAGGAGGGGAGGCCGCCCGCTCACACCCCGCTAGCCCCCGGATAACACCCACCCTCTGCTCCAGGAGGGAGAGGCGCCCGCTCACACCCCGCTAGCCCCCGGATAACACCCACCCTCTGCTCCAGGAGGGAGGAGGCGCCCGCTCACACCCCGCTAGCCCCGGATAACACCCACCCTCTGCTCCAGGAGGGGGAGGCGCCCCCTCACACCCCGCTAGCCCCCGGATAACCACCCACCCTCTGCTCCAGGAGGAGGAGCCCGCTCACACCCCGCTAGCCCCCGGATAACACCCACCCTCTGCTCCAGGAGGGGAGGCGCCCGCTCACACCCCGCTAGCCCCCGGATAACACCCACCCTCTGCTCCAGGAGGGGGAGGCCGCCGCTCACACCCCGCTAGCCCCCGGATAACACCCACCCTCTGCTCCAGGAGGGGAGGCGCCCGCTCACACCCCGCTAGCCCCCGGATAACACCCACCCTCTGCTCCAGGAGGGGGAGGCCGCCCGCTCACACCCCGCTAGCCCCCGGATAACACCCACCCTCTGCTCCAGGAGGAGGAGGCCGCCCGCTCACACCCCGCTAGCCCCCGGATAACACCCACCCTCTGCTCCAGGAGGGGGAGGCCCCGCTCACACCCCGCTAGCCCCCGGATAACACCCACCCTCTGCTCCAGGGAGGGGAGGCCCCAGCTCACACCCCGCTAGCCCCCGGATAACACCCACCCTCTGCTCCAGGGAGGAGGAGCCCCCAGCTCACACCCCGCTAGCCCCCGGATAACACCCACCCTCTGCTCCAGGAGGAGGAGGCCGCCCGCTCACACCCCGCTAGCCCCCGGATAACACCCACCCTCTGCTCCAGGAGGGGGAGGCCGCCCGCTCACACCCCGCTAGCCCCCGGATAACACCCACCCTCTGCTCCAGGAGGGGAGGCCCGCTCAACCACCCCCGCTAGCCCCCGAATACACCACCCCACCCTCTTGCTCCAGGAGGAGGAG